>NC_136980.1:19003973-19058973 GCF_032717465.1 Coenobita brevimanus
AAAGAATAAGATGGATTTGTTTTTCAGTGAGGGATTCATTCCCAAAGTTCGTCGATGGCGTTCAGTAACACGCAGTATAATAGAGAGAGAGAGAGAGAGAGAGAGAGAGAGAGAGATGTACAGTCGTGGCCATGAATAATCACCTATACGCCTGTACCCCGTGCCTCAGACTGGCTCCTTTATGCGCGGCAAGTCACACTGGTGTAAGAGGGGCAGAGCAGGAGGGGCCAGGGAGATAAGGGCAGGTGGGTGGGGGGACGAGCGATGGTGCTGGGGTGGAGTGAGGGAGGGAAGGGAGGGTAGGTAGGGGAGGGAGATTAGTATGCGAAGTTGTGGCCACATAACTTGTCTATTTTCTTTCATTCAGGGCATCATATAAAGGAGTTACTATTCGGTAGATAAAGCTGCATTACACCTTGTATAGCAGCGTCAGATAACAAGCTTTAGATAGGTGGTGATATCAAGGACTGGCTCGTGAGAGAAGTATACTGACGTGACAAATCAGATATTAGTGCAGAGCCATCGAGACTGAGTTGGACCCAGATTGTCAACACGCGGATTAGGCGACCAGAGTCCCGCCTTTAGGTGGAACGGTCTCGCTTTTTTTTTTTTTTTTTTTTTTTTTTAAATCTGTCTCGCTTTTTAATTGTGAATAAAATGTCCTGTTTTTTTGTGCAATTTATCTAAAATATCCCGCTTTTAGAAAATTATTATTACATTAGTTATAATATGACCTTCTTTTATGAAATTATGATGAATTTGTAAAATTATGCCTATTCCAAACCAAGTGAAATACAGAATTGTTGATATAAAATCTGTAATACTAACTGGTAATTACGGTCGGCCCATTCACCGTACCGTACTGTATATTGGTCATTGGAGTTCGTTTGAGACATTAGTGTTTAATTAGCAGCCTCAGGGTGAGGTGTTGTGTAGCAGTCGTCCAATAAATCTGGTCACCTTACGCGTGGAAGCCAGAGAACGAGAGGACACGGGCTCGCCTCCTCCAGCACACCAAAGACGAGTGAGAGCTGTTCAGACGAAAACAGCAAACCATCAACAACATTGTTTCCCCGGTGCCGCGAAGCCTGCATGAGGTTTTTAAGGCATGAGGCCACTGGACTACTTACTAAGGCTTTCCTGGTTGCTTTGGCTTGACCAGTGTCGGTAAACATTGACATATATATATTTTGGAAGTTTGGGTAGGATTTTGTATCATTTTCCCTCGAACAGGTAATAAGAGATACCGTTCCTATATCCACCCATTAGCACAGACATCAAATTTATTTACCTTTTATGCACATTTATTTTAAATAGCTTTTTCATATAGAGATGTCATTAAATAATTATTGAATTTACATGATGGTGACTGTATAGATGGAGTGTATACCGTGAGGGTGATCATATTTACTGTGGACACAGCCACGTCAAAGGTTGCATATAATATTTAGTTCCAAAAATTAATTACATGTAAGGGTAGAGGACGTTTCTTACACAAAATTACGGAAGTCAAAGCCATCCAGATCCCATTCCGCGTCTGAAGTCAAAATACACGGATAAACACAAATATCAGGCTCCGCACAAATGTTTGATCTGTCACGTCAGTATGTTTCTCTCACGAGCCAGCCCTTGATATCACCACCAATCTAAAGCTTGTCATCTGACGCCGCTATACAAGGTGTAATGCAGCTTTATCTACGGAATAGTAACTCCTTTATACGATGCCCTGAATGAAAGAAAACAGACAAATTATGTTGTCACAACTCGAATTTCATTCTCCCTCCCCTACCTACCGGTCCTTCCTTCCCGCACTCCATCCTAACACCATCGCTCGTCCCCCCACCCACCTGCCCTTCTCTCTCTGGCTCCTCCCTCTCAGCCCCTCTTACTCCAGTGTGACTTGCCGCGCATAAAGGAACCAGTCTGAGGCACCGGGTACAGGATGATAGGTGATTATTTATGGCCACGACTGTACATATATATATATATATATATATATATATATATATATATATATATATATATATATATATATATATATATATATTTGTGTGTGTGTGTGTGTGTGTGTGTGTGTGTGTGTGTATCTTATACAAGGAAGAAGAAACCAAAGGCAGGGGGCCAGCAAATTGCTCCTCCCAAGAAATAAACAAGATAAAAGAACAGAGAGCCATTTCACGATCCATTCATTTCGAGGTGCGTAGGTACAGTTGCGAGCAGATGACTCGAGGCCACCTAGTCCACCAACATGTTGGTGTTTTATCTGGTAACATTGGTAGCTATGAACTTGACCGAGATTCGAACAAAACAAACCCATTGATAATTTGTCAATGTGCAGTTCTAACTGGTCTCCAATCAATACCATGCAAGTAAAAGTATTATACTGATAATGATTAACGTGTCCTACACGTGGTAGATATAATTATAACCATTGTATTACAACACAGGCATCCAAATAGTGCTGCGTTCATTCATGTGAGACACACGGGTATCGGTAGTGATTTATTTGGTTCGACTGACGTCGTGAACCTAACAACATTTACCAGTTTTCAAGAGATATGCCGTAGAGTTCTCAGCTTCCCCACAACCTAGCATTATTATCACAAAAATGCCGTCATGCCAGACATCCCTCACCGTGAACCTCACTTTCGTCGAAGTCTAAATCCGAAGCAGGTGGGAGAGTTAAAGGTTCACACCACAGTAGGCGGAACAGGGGGAGGGGGGTGTGGGAGTTATAAGGAGGGTGGTGCATGAGAAAGGGAAGGGACGAGTTGGGACGTCAGATGGGAGGAGGAGGGGGGAGGAGGCAGGCGGTTGGCTGCGGTATTAAACGTATATGAGATTAAAGATTATATTAAGTTTGTTTTGACATACGCAACCAATGTATGTTCAATATTCGAGTGGTAAAGTCGAACGATTACTCTCTATAAATATTTATCATCATGAACTGGCCAAATTGGTTCCACCTTCATGCCCCTCCCCATACGTGGCGTCACGGTTTGCCTACGTCACAAACCAAGGTGGTGAAGGAGCTGCACACTCGGGATACCCGTGTGTCTCACATGAATGAACGCACCACTATTTGGATGCCAGTGTTGTAATACTATGGTTATAAATATATCTACCATGTGTACAACACGTTAATCATTATCAATATAATACGTTTACTTGCAATTTATTCATTGGAGACCAGTTAGAGCTGCACATTGACAATTTATCTCTGGGTTTGTTTCGCCCGAACAGCCGACTGAATCTCGGTCAAGTTCATAGCTACCAATGTTACCAGATAAAACATCAACATGTTGGTGGACTAGGTGGCCTCGAGTCATCTGCTCGGAACTGTACATTGCGTTTGAAGGACTTGAGATCGTAGGCAGTAGGAAAAACCGACAGAGGGAGACAGTTCCAGAGCTGACTTGTTGCAAACATACATGAAGGACTTGGAGTAGTGGTTAACTCTTGCGTTAGAGAGTTTGACAAGAAAGAGATTTGAGTTTGTTGCTAGACGGGTGCTACGTGCCTGCCGTAGTGGAGGGATCCATGCAGACAGTTCAGAGGAACAGTGACAGTGACCATTGAAGTAGCTATAGAAAAGAGAAAAAGATGCAACAGTGCGGCGAATAGACATAACTTGAAGGGAGCCAAGAAGAGGAGGAGAGTTAATGAGACGAAAAGACTTTGACTCCACCCTGTTGAGAAGAGCTGTATTTGGGGAGCCTCCCCACACATGAGAGTTGTACTCTACACAGGGGCGAATAAAACTCGTGTATTAAGTCAACAACTGTGCAGGGGTAAAGAAAGCATGGAATCGACTTAGCACACCAAACTTCCTGGAAGCAAATTTAACAAGAGGGGTAATAATGTTCTTTCTAAGATAAATATCGAGAGAATGAAACCCCAAGCAGGACTGAGTTGGATATTGCCAAAAATTAGAGGGTATTCCTCTGGAAGATTTTGTTGGGTTGACAGATGAAACAACTAAGTTTTTGATGCATTAAAAACATGGTTATTTTTACATCAGTCAAAGGTATGAGACAGATAAAACAACTCAGTTTTTCATGCATTAAAGACAAGGTTATTTTTACCCCAATCAGAGGTATGAGCCAAATTAGACATTAGGTGTGCCATAGCCTCATCCCTTGTTTGCTGACGCATCTGCTAAGATGAGCACTGCAGGAGGCGAATGGAAATGTGATGGGTGGAGTCATCAATGTATGAGTGGCCAGGTTAGATGTAAAGCTTAGAAGGTCATTGATGAATTAAAGGAAGAGAGCTGATGATAGGACAGAGCCCTTAGGAACACTACTACTGATAGCTCTAGCTAGAAGAATAGTGGCAATAAACAACAGCAGCTATAGAACGACCAGAAAGGAAACTAGAGATGATGGCACAGATAGAACGATAGGAACCCTAAGCCGGTAGTTCGGATTGTGAAGATTTATGCCAGAATCGATCCAAACCCTTAGAGACGCCAAGTGCAATGACAAAGCTTTCGCCAAAGTCCCGAAAGGAGGATGGCCAGGAGTCTGAAAGGTAGGTGAGAAGATCACAAGTGAAGCGTTCCGGGCGGAACCCATACTGACGATCAGAAAGAAGGTTGTGATAGGAAAGATGCTTTTTTCTTTTTTTCTTTTTTTTTTTTAGAACAGACTCGAAAACTTTTGAAATACAGAATGTCAAAGCGATTTGGCAATAGTCAGAGGGCTGAGAATGGTCAGTCTTCTTTGGGACAGGCTGAACAAGGGCAAACTTCCAGCAAGAACAAAAAGGTACAAGGTGACAGACAAAGACGAAAGAGTTTACTTGGGCTGGGTGTAAGCACAGAAGCACAGTTCTTGAGGACAACAAGAGGGACCCCATCAGACCAATATGCCTTGTTAATACTGAGGCCAGTAATGAAAGAATATACATCAACTGAAGAAATTCTGATGTCAGCCATGAGGAAGTCAGAGAGGGGAAGAGATGGAGGAACAGCACCGGAATCGTCGAAGGCGGAGTTGAAAGTCTGAGTGAAGAGTTCTTCTTTATCGGTAGAAGAAATAGCTACAGAGCCATCAGAGTGAAAAAGAGAATGGAAGGATGATGAAGAAAAGTTATTAGAAAGATTTTTGGCAAGGTGCCATAAGGAGCGCGAATAATTCGAGTTGGAGAGTTGAGAGCATTTAGTACGGACGAAATTATTTTTTAGCAGTGCGGAGAACAGACTTAGCACGAATACGGGCAGAAACATAAAAAAGATGAGATTCAGGGGTGGGTTGGCTCCGGTACCTTTTATAGGCTTTCTTGTGGACAGCAGTAGAACACGCGTGAATAAACCAAGTTTTTTTGCATTAGTCAATGGATATGAGAAAGGAATGTATGCTTCCATGCCCGAGGGAATAACCATAAAGCACATGGCACACTCAGATAGCTCTCGGCCATGGAAGCAAAACTTATTCAAGGGAAAATCAAAGAAGTACTCTATTAATCTACGTATCTGTCGATCCATGTATATATATATATATATATATATATATATATATATATATATATATATATATATACACACACACACAGAGGGAGACGATGAGTATAAAGTCTTTCCCTGATTATGAAAAATCATATCTCAAAGACCATTCCAGATAAAAACATGAATGTTGTATCATTGTATAGACGAATTCATAGAATTTTTTTCAAACATATTTTACAGATATTTTCTCCCCTACCGGTTGCGCTGCAATCATTAGTATAAAAATGGTGTCAACGAAGGAGAAAGCACAGCGTGTTTTGTGGTATCACAAAACAAACTCGCCAGTTACAGTTCAACGAAACATCAGAAATGAGTATGGACGAGATCCACCTGATGATAAGAGTATCAAGGGTTGGTATGAGAAGTTTAGAGATTGTTGATTTTGTGCATATTGCTTTCAACGCAATCCTCGCAAATCAACTCGTCGTGATTCAACAGAACTCAGGATACCGCAGAGCACAGTGGTTAAAATTTTGCGCAAACGCCTTAGTTTGCATGTGTACGAAATGTAAGTCGTTCAAGCTTTGGAGGCAAACGATTGTCCCCGACGCGCTACTTTTGCTGAGGAGATTCTGGAACGAATTGATGAGGGCAATGATTACCTTAAGCGTGTTGTTTTTTTCTGATGAGGCTACCTTTCACATCTCGGGGAAGGTAAACAGGCACATCCTTCGTATCTGGGGATCAGAGAACACATGTTGTGTTAGAGCACCAGAGGGACAGCGATAAAATGAATGTTTGGTGCGGTCTAATGCCTAACACGGTTGTTGGACCTCTTTTCTTTGCTGAGCCGACCATTTCAGCAAACTTTTACTTGGACATGTTGGAACTTTACGCTGCACCTCAGTTAGAAGAGTTTCAGCCACGGGTAGTGTTCCAACAAGATGGTGCACCGCAACACTGGGGTTTAGCTGTCTGTCAGTTCTGAAACGCAACCTTTCCAAACCGATGGACTGGGAGAGATGGTCCAGCACCATGGCCGCCACGTTCACCAGACATTACCTCTCTTGTTTTCGTTTGTATATAAAGGAAAAGTGTATAGTTCACCAGATCCTGATCCTGAAACTCTGAAGGCAAGGATAGCGCAAGCAGTAGCGACGGTAACTGAACACATGCTGCAGAACACACGGCGTGAAATCGAGTATCGCTTAGATGTGCTCCACGCAACAAAAGGAGCACATGTTCAAGTTCATGTGTAAAGGAAAAAAAAAACTTCTTGAGATAAGGTAAAAGCAGCAAAAAACTGTAAGCTTGTACCTTGCATATGTTTTAACCAATAAAGATTTGTAATCAGGGAAAGACTTTATGCTCACCTTGGATATACATATATATACTGTTACATAGCCTATGATTTCATCATCCTTTGTGTAATTTTAATGCACAGTATGCTGCATGTTTGATCACGAGCGTGTTCTGCCTCAGTCCCCCCTTCTACCGTTATAGTAGAGTAAGTCGTCCTTTCTGTTGTTCAGAGCAGGATTGTCAGCTCTTTGTCCCCTATGGCTTCATTTGCGCGTCCTTCTTACAAGTTGTATCAAGCTCTGCTGGCCCCTATATAATGAGCTCAGTCTCTGCATCATTGCCACTTAGATCTACTCCTCATTTTGCTCACATCTCTGTCCTCCCCTGTACAGTTGTTATTATTGTGAGTGCTCAGGAAGTCTCCAACCATCTAGCAGCTGTGTAATTTGAGTATAACTGTTGTTGCATTTTTTCTTGTGCTGTGTAGCATAAGGTTGATTCTTAGGCCTAGTAAGGTTTTTGTAATTTATGTAAAGGTTCTTATTGTCAGCCATCATTAATAATATTTTGTATCTGTAATAATTTATCTTGCATTAACTGAGCATTACCCAGTGTATTTTCATTTTATCAGGGCTGACTTAGGTAAATTTACTCTTGCTAATTTCGTGTTAATAGAGGCTATTGCAGTTAACCATATATTTAACCTGTTTTTTTGCCATTACATTATCCTTATGAGTCCTGAATGTTTTGTTGTTAGTTTGAGCATTAAACTTTAACTTGTAATTTTACCTAACTCTTTTGTTTTGAACCTGGAACTTTACGGGACAGTAGTGATTTTTAGTATTCTCACTTAAAGTGTACATTATCTTTCTCTGTTCCGTAACAATATATATATATATATATATATATATATATATATATATATATATATATATATATATATATATATATATATATATACCGAGTATATTATATTCTCCCATATGCAAAGACAGTAGATTTATTTACCTTTTATGCACAATTATTTTAAATAGCCTTTTCATACAAAGATGCCATGAAATAGTTGACATGATGGTAACTGTATCGAGGTAGTCAACACCGAGAGGGTGATCATATTTACTGTGGACCCACCCAAGCCAAAAGTTGGATTTGATATTTAGTTCCAAAAATTAATTACATGTAAGGGTAAAGGACGTTTCTTACACAAACATTACGGAAGTCAAAGCCATCCAGATTCCATTCTGCGTCTGAAGTTAAAACACACGGATAAACACAAATATCTGGCTCCGCACAAATGTTTGATCTGTCACGTCAGTATGTTTTTCTCACGAGCCAGTCCTTCATATCACCACCTATCTAAAGCTTGTTATCTGACGCCGCTATACAAGGTGTAATGCGGCTTTATCTACCGAGTATCAACTCCTTTATATCATGCCCTGAATGACAGAAAACTGACAAACTTCGTGACCACTCCTTCGCATTTCATTCTTCCTCCCCTTCCTTCACTCCCTCCCCTCCCTCACTCAACTACCGCATCATCACTCGTCCCCCCACCCACCTTTCGTTCTCTCTTGTTCCCCTCCCTCTCTGCCCCTCTTACTCCACTGTGGCTTGCTACACATAAGGAACCAGCCTGAGGCACGGGGTACCGGAGGATAGGTGATTATGTATGACCACGACTGTGTATGTAATTTGTTCAAAACAGGACAGTGAATTTGTTAAAAATGAATTACCTCAAGAGATATTCACCATTCCTAACAGAACGATACAGAGCACCGAAATCGAAAATTGTATGTGAATTGTCCACATTTGTGTTCGAACCCTAAAGGCTGGTTTGAAGCAGACATGCTAACTTTTGCAAAGATCGACTCCCAACGTAATCCAGTGAGGATTAGAAAAAAAAAAAGCCTGAAACTGCCCCCCCCCCCCCAGTGAAAGTCCGCCAATGAGATTTAGTGTGGCACGTACTGGGAACCCAACGGCTGTGGACACAGAGTTTCACCGGATCTGAACGATCAGTTTCAGAGTTTCTTGACACACACACACACACACACACACACACACACACACACACACACACACACATTACTCAAATATTATACTGGAGAGAGAGAGAGAGAGAGAGAGAGAGAGAGAGAGTGTGTGTGTGTGTGTGTGTGTGTGTGTGTGTGTGTGTGTGTGTGTGTGTGTATCAACACTGTCACATACTCTACGCTGATTCTCTAACTTTAATACGTTACATACAGAAGAGCTGCTTGTACAAACGCGTTTCGTAAACTGATATATGTAATGGCTGAAGGCGAACTATAGTTATACATAAACATACCTACCTACCTACCTACATTCATACATACATACACACATACATACACACATACATAAATACACACATACATACATACATACATTAATAAATAAATTCAGGAGTATAAATATATTCACCCATTTACTTATAGCGAGAAGTCTTATTCTCTGACGGGATGGCTAGGAACAAATCGCCACCACGTCGTCCTGTCCTCCTCCTTCAGGCCGTCCTTCCTTCATTCCACACCAGCCTCATTCATATACCTCTCCACAGTAACGCCCTCACTTTCCCTCGTTTCTCCTTCCACCCCACTCACAAACACTCTCATAGCCAATCTCTCACTCTCTAATCTCTTTCTCCCCAACACTTTTCAGTATCATGTATATAAACACTACAACATTCTTGAACATCTTTATTTCTCTGGCCCTCTCTGCACGTAGCTGCTCACGCTTCTCAGATTACTCATTTCCATTTATCACACTCTTAACCTGTGTCCTCCCAGCAGTGCCCAAACATCGCCTTTAAATACATTAATGAGGGAAGCACTATACAGTCATCCCAGCGCCTTCTTTACTTTAGTTCTTTACTTTAGTCCTTACCCCTCTATTTTTTTCTTCTCACCGCCTCAGTATATTTGCAAGACTATTTTTTTCTTTGCCCTTTCTTGCATTTCATCCTTTAACCTCCCATCACTGCTCACCACGTTATGCAGAGTAGCTTCAAGCCGCTGACATTCTTTGGCTGAATTATTCAGGCTCACTAAACATTCTTTGACTTCATTCACCTCAGATACCATTCGTTTTCCAAAATAATGACTTATGTACACTTCCAAAATCATTGCCCAAGTCCTCTTATTTGACGTCACTTAACAGAATCATATCATTAACACACATCAGTACAGATAACTACCACTTCTTCCTCTCTCTCACGGGGGACACCAGCATCTGCCAACTTTATATTTCATTCATAAGTCCATGTATAATAATGAATAACCACAGAGCCATTAAAAATTCTTGTTTTAATCTAACAAAGATAAAGAACAAGTACTCATGGGCCCTTCGGGCCCCTCGCACTTGCTCCTGCGGAGGGCTCTCGCACTGCTATAATATATTTTAGTTATAGCTACGGGCAAAAAATTCTACAGAGATCCTATGCCAGGCGTCGGGAGCGGTGTTTTTTGGTCAAAATGTGATCGCTCATTAAATATAATAAAAGTTTTTCAATCGTGATGGGACCAAGTTTTTTTTTTCACATCAGCGAATTTTTGCGACTATTGTGCCAATTTTGGTGCGATTTGAATGTGTAGTTTCGGCTGCCCAAAATACACACACACACACACACACACACACACACACACACACACACACACACACACACACACACACACACACACACGGTTAGTGCTATAGTATACTAGATTCGCTTGGTTCATTTACCACAAACACTGTTGTCTCTGCAGCCTCATTCATTCTGCCCGGCCATATGCCTTCCCCATGCCCATGAAGGTACCATATATTCACTTTCTTTTTCTAAATATATTCCTATCATAATTCCTTGAGACATGATCTGGTCTGCACAGCCCTTTTATTTCCTGAAATTGTCTTATTCTCCTTCTATGTTTGTTTGTTTGTTTGTTATTCTCTCAGCCTGCCCATATATAAAAATCCTACGATAGGGCTTTTTTACCGTGATAAGGAGACAGATACTCCTATTCTTGTCACAGACTCCTTCCTCCCCTTTTACAAGGGAACTACTGTACCTGAATTTCAGTCTTCTGGCACTCTGTTTTACTCGCAAGCGAAATGTACAGACCAATAAACCACTATTATTAGCCGCATGTTTTATCATTTAGCAATGTACTGCACCAGTCGAGGCGCTTCCTTATTTTTACTTTTTCAATGCCTTACGCGCTTCTTTCCAGCTGATCCAGTTTTGCCTCTGCATTTTCGAGCCAATCTACATCCCTTTTTGATAACAATACCTTCCTTATCTACATTTAACAACTCACTGTGCTGCCTTTTCGATCTATTCATTTTCTACTTCTTCTTCATTAACACATTGCCATTTTATCTTTCAGCATTTTACTACTTCCCCTGTCGTTCTCTTTTACTTTCTTGACCTTCAAAAACATCGTCTGCTATGACTTAGAGAGCGACGACGCACTGAAGAGTCACCACGGGGAACTAATTACGTGGAGAGGATTGAGAGTCACGCAGACGTGTTATGGCGGAGGTAACAGTGATGAAGGAGAGGGACTTATTATTATTGGTCATGCGAAGAAGACAGGACCGTCATTGTATGTAAGTAGGAATCATGGGTCAGAACATTATGAAAAGATGATAATTTATGCTGCCCTCTAATTACTTCGAGGCATTTCCAAATATTCTTCTTCATTATGTCACAGGCAAACGTTAACAACACCCCTGTAGTTGCATGTGTCGGAAAATTTTTTGGTAATTTAATTTTGAAAAATAGAAAAAAAAAAAGCATATCGACTACCATCCACAGACATGTAATATTATCTTTTTTTAAATCGTTTACAAAAATTGCAGTGATTTACAAAACAACCTGATAGGTGAGTATATACCGTCATTTGACGGAACTTCAACAATTTCAAATAGAGAATAGGCAAAAGCAATATTCAAATATTGAAGCGTCTTCCAAATAAAGTATTCATATTTATCTGTGACTGGTGCAGTCTGTCCAATAGCAAGGGAATAATATGAGAGACGAGTAAATTATATAGTTTTAAGCGTTCATTTATATATTTATTTTTGATCTGGGAGCATCATTAGAAGCGAACTGGTCACTCAGCCAAACCCTAATGATTTTCACTCTAACTAACCTAACCCCATGTGGTGATTAGCTCCCAAAAGATTTTCACATGCAAGGCGGTTCACTAACAAAGCTCTCTAAGTACTTCACTACAGCGAAGTTCCATATGGCCCCGCAACTGTCTTGGCCTGTTTCATGTGATCTGCAGGAACAGTTCCCTATGGCAATGTCACTGCAACAGATTAATGTTTAAATATCCTACACCACGCCTGCTGACAAGGGAGGCTAGTACACCTCTTGCGATTATGGTCACAGTCCATAATTTCTGACCCAGTGTGGTTGCTGAGAGTCTACCCAGAGGTCTATATGACTAGTTAATGTGTTACCCGTTTCAGTAGGCCTCTCGATTTAAAACCTAACCTTCTTCCTTTGCTGACCTATTTGCTGTTTTAGTAACATGAGGGTAGTCGAGTATGGTTTCCTATACATCTTTCTTTAAATGCCTTCACTTAAACTCATGTGCATTACAATTTTCTTCATTTATTGAGAGTTAAAGAGAAAAACGGTCCAGCGCCAACACCTGAGCCTACGGGAGGACGGGGAGACAACAAATACTGTTTTATTTTTTAATTATTTTTTTTTTTTTCAACTAATCCATCTGCTTGCTCTGTCAATCATCCTTTCCTCTCCCATTACAATTTTGTATCGGAAACTTGTTCTGTTGTTCCAGTAATGACTGTGGACCCTCCCAAGAAGTGGCGCATGTGGTATTTCTGCCGCCGTGATTTGGTGACTCTCAGTCTTTGAATCTATCCTCAACAGAAAGATATTGAGGCATTTTCTCTCATAATCTTTCTTACCGCCAGTATGAGTTCCGCAAAGAGTGGTGTATTGGCTGGTGACCTTATATTTCTCTTTAACTTTTGGTCATTCTCTAATTAGGATTTTGTGGATACCTTTGTTGTTGCGCTAGACGTCTCGAATGATCTGATAGTCTAGAACAAAGCTTGAATCCCAAAATGCTCTGCTTCAGCTTCTATAACTCTTTCCGTGCCTTCATATAACTCACGTTTACTTTCTAGGCAATCAGTAGCTCCAGATGATTCTGCCCTTTCACTTACTCTCGTCTTTTTATTAGTCAGTGACATTCTGAGCTGTACCATGTAGTATTATCCACTCATATGATGATGACTGCACCGTTCACTTTTCCATGCAAATATCACAGCCTCCATCACAAGATGTGGTACACATATCTTTTGATTTGTACCTAATTTCTGCTTTGGGCAAGAGGAACAATTTTACTTCTAAAGTCTCATATACCAAATTTCCCCATCTCTCGTCTCTGCACAGTTTTCATCAAGCTTGTCCCCATTCCTTCATCTATAAACATGTCAGTCCTTCACTTACTTTTACTACTCTTGGCGTGTTTATTATTCGTGATATATCTTGAAAAGATCACACTACTTCTCTAGTAAAAACAGCTCAACAAAGGCAAGATGTACTGAACCTACTTTAACCCACTCAGCTGTCAAGTGCTGACTTTGTATGAAACGCCATAACCCCGCACTCAAGTGTGTGCGTGCCTGTGTGGGGGAATGCTTACCACAAACTAGTTCTAAATAGGGTGGGGTCAAAAGCTCTTAGTGTCATCATCATCACCATCATCTCTCTGTCTCTGTCTCTGTCTCTGTCTGTCTGTCTGTCTGTCTGTCTGTCTGTCTGTCTCTGTCTGTCTGTCTGTCTGTCTCTCTCTCTCTCTCTCTCTCTCTCTCTCTCTCTCTCTCTCTCTCTCTCTCTCTCTCTCAGGAGTGTTGCGTTTTCTCTTTCTGTCGATAATATTCTGATTAGTGTTCTGAGCTCTCTGATTTCATTCTTCCCAGGTAAGTACCTGTCTAGATACGCACAATCCACCTATTTCTGTCTACCTCTTCAGTACAAGGGTCGGTCGATACTCTGAGTCTGTCCTGTATGCATCTGGTTAACCATAGAACTGCCTTCCTCAAACTGTCTCTCCCACTGTCTTAAATATCCGATATTTAAATTAGTGTCCCGTCATCCCGAAGTGGGCAAATATGGCATCTGACTCTCCTGTTTTCTTTCATAAGCAAACACCGACTTTTGTGGGCTCTAAATCTTTTGATTTTTTTTTTCTGTATTGAAAACGTCGAGATTTGAACAGACATGCACATTGGTGGGTTTATATGCCGTTGTCAATACAAGAATTACTGGTAGATTAAATAATAATGCAAAGCGCAAGCACCTGCAACCAGCTATTACAACAGTGTGTAGGCAAATGAAAGGTCTAGAAACAGAATGTATATGGTGGTCATGAAATATGCTAAAAAGTAAGAACGACATCAGCACTGGGAAAAGCACAGTGTGAATTCCTATGTATTTGTGTAGTGAATTAAACCTTTATACTTAATAGCGGCCAAACCGAGTTTAAAGTTGTCAGGATCAAGAACTGCCAACAAGTGACTTCTCCACCCTGTGAAGATCTATTTTCAGTTTCATTTCTTTGGCTCATTTTCATTCATGCTATTGATGATGAAATTCGGTTTCACCCTACTGACTAACATTACACTCGTAATGTTAGTCAGTAGGTTGAAACACGTAATCGGCTAAAGCGTTGTCAGTCCTTTCAGGCTACAGTGATGCAGTGCCACGTGTGATAGGAAGTTTATGAATGTGTGGGTTTGTGGGGTGGTGGGGGACACTGGAAGGGGATGGGAATAAACTGTGGGGACAGCAGGGAACAGAACAAGAAGGTAATATGGAAGACTGGATGAGCAAGATGGTATTATGCTTTCCATGGAATATTCTACAGGTATTTGCACGATGTTTTTATGAGATTTGGCTTTTACGCGACTGTGACCCTCCCACGCATATACTCTGGCTTTGTCAAACGATCTTCCTGATGTTAAAGTGTTCCATCGCTCAAGATTTGAAAACAAAAGGTTTGTAAAGAGTTCACTGTTAAAGGGGTAACAAATCCTTTACGGCGAGACCAGGCTCACTCTTATTCACGTTTATTATTATAGAGACATTTTTTTGCAGATTTCTGTAGAAACTGTAGTTCACATTTAACTGTTGGTAGTGAAAAAATGAAAGAAAAAAACAAACTCCTTCATGAGTTTTTTATACCTATGTTGCACAGACTTCATAAGTAACTTACATGACACTTTATTCCTGCATCTGATAAGGTTTTGTTAGGATAATCCATTTGCCATACGCGTTTCTTACCAATAAGCCACAAAGAAATAGAAGGAGGATCGGGTTGGGAGATGGGAAAAGGGAACAGGCAGGTAGGTGTGTGTGTCAGGGAGTGACGAGTGGTGTGCAGAGGTAGGATAATGAAAGAGGTAAGATTGTGAATGTGTGTATATAATGGGAAACATAATTATAAGGCCAACATTCCCTTTGTCAAGAGGAAACAAGGATAGCCTACTGTACTGTCTGGGTGGTACTGCCACACCAGGAAAGATAATTTGGGCTTCAGCTATACTGTTAGGACAAACTAGCTTCAGTAATTATTGTATCTTCCTTTGATGACTAGGAACTACACGGATTGACATATTAACGTGATGAAGGCTGAAAGACAAGTATAATGTTTTGAGAACTCCAGGCCGACCACAGTCTCACTCACTCCGTCGCCTCCCCTATGCTTTTTACTTTGTCTTCTTGAGACCGATTGCATTCCAAAGCCCAAGGGTTATTATGAGGGTAAAGTTGACTGAAAGCTGACAAGACAGAATCTCTTCAGCGTGGAGGAAGGTGTGAAAGGGATAACGAAGACGACATAATTTCCACCATTGTCTCGTGTATTTTAAAGCTAAAACAAGGCCTAAGTTCTAAATTCACAAGTCGTTTGTTCGGCATGCATATGAAAACATTCAACAGATGCGAGACTGGCCAGTTCGTCTGCTGGAATGTAAAAATAGCACTGAAAATGTGTTCTACAATGAACCATTTAAATTATTTACTTCTGATTTTACACAGTAACTACCATTATATTCCATTTTTCTTTACTTGGTGTATATGCAACGAATTTTCCTAAAAATCCATTGATAGCAAATCTCAATTTCTTTTGCCTCTGGCTTTGGACATAGACTTAGCAGCCTGTTCCCTAAGGCCCAGTAGTCCTCCTACCTACCACACACCTAAACATTTTACTGCCTCGACACTAACAAACGGTGCACATTCTGAATATATGTTCGTGCTGTCATACACAGGACTGGTGTACAAGCGTTAACAGGGGTCTTTTTACGACATGTCGGTCATTCTCGTGGTAGATCAGTATATTCTGGATTATCGACAAATGAAATCGATCAGTTCCCTGTCCCAGTAGAGAATCGAACTTCCGTCCATTAGAAAAGCAAACCAGCTCCCCACCAACTCGGCCACCATCTTGTCAATTCGGGGTGTGCGAGTCCAAAGTCGGGTTTCCATGGTCTAAATTATCAAAGAGCAAGTGCCTGAAATATAGCCTTGGCCGATACTACGTGACAGGAAAAACCTCCAGTCACAAATACATAGAGCACTGCCGTCACCAGGACTCAAGTGCGACGAAGTTTAATTACAGATTTTTTCACCACTTTCTGTGAAGCATTTACTCTGAGACCAATAATCCTCCAACGGAAAATTCTCAAAAATCGCCACCACAATAACACAGTCTTTCAACACCCTTAATTATGTATGAGTCTGTTGAAATTATCAAGTAACACTAAAATCAGACATCCATGGCAGTTGAGAAGGGACCACCTGATCAGAGAAAGGAAAAGAATACAGGGGATAGGAAAATCAGTACGGAAGGTAGACTCCATTTCTTGTCTTCCTACATCTCTTCATGATCAAATCAAAGTGCATCAATCTAAACTCCGCGCGCGCGCGCGCGCACACACACACACACACACACACACACACACACACACACACACACACACACACACACACACACACACACACACACACACACACACACACACACACACACACACACACACACACACAGACCCCACTACTGTAGCCAAAAAAATGATATGCGGATACTGATATATTAACAAACGCCTAAGTCAACACGAAACATTTTGCTTCATTCAATTGCCACATTCGTTAATGCCTTTCTCTCATTCTGTCAAACTGGATTAAGTACTCCATATTCTCAGACTGCCTAAGTGGTTCTTAATCGGAGAGGCACATACCTTTTGGAATAAGAAACATCAAAACAAGGAGTGCGAAAGATGCTTACCAATTCCGTATTATTATTATTGCAATGCAGTGAATGTATGGTCTTGATAACTGTGTGAACTTCTATCATATATATATATATATATATATATATATATATATATATATATATATATATATATATATATATATATATATATATATATATAATGAAGTGTATTTTTCTTTTCAGTTACCACCACTATCTCCCATTGATCTTGTTTTCTTCACCGCTGTCAGTGTTTCCAAATACCTGACTCTCTTGAAATTAAGTCTTTCTTTGTCCCGACAAAAATTGTAAGTTATCCTAATTGTATCAACCCAGCCTTTGAAGAATTGTAACTCAAGATCCAGACATAATTTTGTCACTTATCATAATTATGCAGAAGAAAGAATAATTCAGTATATATTTCAAACATGCCTATACATAACCGATCTTTAAGCCTGGAGGCCTTTCCTTTTCTTCTTCAACATCATCATCATCATCATCATCATCCGGACCTCAACGTCCAGAGAGCCCAAGTTTGCCCACCCCAATAGGCCACGCTTCCATTCATTAATCGTTGAAGCCCGTGGAATCCTGGCTCTATCTGATACGCCAAAAACATTCACCACATTCTGTAGCTTCCCATAAACATATCCGATAGAGTCAAACCGGAAGCTGTCACGTTAGAAAGGGGTGCCAAATCTCTGATCATACACTTCTTCTCACAACATTCATCCAGCCATCTCGATCTCTTGTCAGCCCCCTAGCTTCACCGACTTCCATACCTCTCTTCCTCACACAGTCATCCATCATATCCCTTCACCTTCTCCTTGGCCTACCTCGCCTCCTCTCTCCATCAGATTCGCTCAGATATACCTTTTCCACCACTCTATTGTTATCAATTCTCTCCACATGACCATACCATCTCAGTACACTCTCTTTGACTCTGGTGTCCACAAACTTTCTAACTCAGCATCTTTCACTAATCACATTATTTCGTATCCAATCCACTCTCTGTACTCAACATACATTCCTCAGCAGCCCCATCTCCACTAATCTCACTCTTGATTCATTTTCTTGCCACACCATAGTCTCACATCCATATGTTAAATTTGGCACTAACACCCCTTCATGTAAACATCGTGCAGCTGCAACAATCTTTTTCTTATCAAGTTCTCCGTAGCACCAGCTATCTTCTTTCCTTGTGTCACTATACTTTCCACTTCTATTGCATATTTTCCTCTTTTATCTATCACTTTACCCAGGCATTAGAACTCTCTCACCAATTCCAGTCTCTCTCCATTCACTGTAACATCCCACTGAGCCACCTTCTCTCTCGATTACCATCACTTTACTCTTTTCTGCATTTACTCTCAAGGCATGACGGTCACAGTTATCAACAAAACTCTGCACTAATATACCAAGCTCTTGTCCGATATTTGCAAGTAGCACAGCATCATCAGCATACAACAGATTTGAGATATTCCATCCATCACCATTCATTACCAACGCCATCCCTCTCTCCATTTCTCATATTTTTACGTCTCTCATCACCTTATATATATATATATATATATATATATATATATACTGAACAACTACGGGGACATCACACAACCTTGTCGTATGCCCACACTGATCGTGAACCATTCACTTAGATGCCCATTTACCCTTACACATGCCTCACTACCATCATAAAAACTCATGACGGCACCTAGCAGCTTACCATCTACACCTTACATGCGCAAAACCTTCCACAATCCTTCTCTGTTTACTTTGTCGTATGCTTTTTCCACATCCATAAATGCCATAAACACCTTATAGTCCTTCTCACAAGCCTTCTCTACAATTTGTCTCACTGCAAATATTTGATCCACACATCCTCTGCCACTCCTAAAGCCACCCTGTTCATCACTCACAAGAACTTCTGATATCTCTCTTATTTTCTCCATATACCTTCCCTACAACATTCAATAAATATATGCCACGATAATTCTTGCATTCACTACGTTCATTTTGATTTTTGTACAGGGTTACAATCACAGCCTTTTCCACTCTGCTCGCACATTTCCACACATCCATGCCTTCTTACATATCTCCAACAAGCACTTCAGTCAGCTCTCTCCACTACTCTTTATCACCTCTGCATACACCTCATCAACCTCAGCTGCGTTCCCATTTTTCAGCCGCTTCACGGCGTTCTTCACCTGTGAGAATGTCAAGTTTCCTGGCACTGCATCTCTTCTCTGCACACCCCCAAAATCAATAATGTTTATGGCCACTTTACTCTCTCTATTCCCATTTATCAGGCTTTCAAAATATTCTTTCCATCTGGTCCTTACTTCATCCCCATGGGTTAATAATCTAACACTTACATCCTTCACATTTTAACATTTCTTTCTGCTGTTACTTCTACATTTCCGCACCCCTTTCCAGAATAACGTCCTATTTTCAGAGTAGTTAGCATTCATTTTTCTTCCTAGATCATCATTTATCTCCTTTTTCCTCTTCACTAGTCTCTTTACGTGCTTCTTATCCTCAGTATATTCAGTCCTTATTTCAATTGAACCCCTGTTCTTTAACTACTCTAGTCACTTCTTCCTCTTTTCCTCCATTGCTTTCTTAAACTCTTCATCCCACCATGCCGTACCTTTCTTCTTTGTTGTTACTCTTTCCAAGCCACACACCGCATTAGCACTCCTGACTAAGCAATCCCTATATGCATTTCACAGGCTGTCCAGATCCATTTTATTCCAATTCACTGATTCTAACTCCTCCTCTACTTTGGTCCTGTAATCATCTGCCATTTCTTTGATCCTCAGCTTCTCAACTTTCAGTCTTTCTCCCTGACTGCTCCTCTCTCTCCTGATCCACTTCACTCCTCTCAGCTTGATCTTGCATACCACAATCATAAATATCACAATAACAAATAAATAACAATTGTAACCCACATTTTTGGGAAGTATCCATAGTGCGGAACGCCATGATCTCGTCTCACTGAGTTGAACAACTTGGTCAGCGACTTGTCAGATCACTGAAATTCGCAGAGGGAAGGAGGTGAGGCACCTAGCTTTCTGATCACCCTAAGTTACTCCAGCGGACAAGCCACTGCATCAGAACAAAAGACAGTTGAAATGCTACTTACGAAAAGAGTGTGCTCATTTATTTAAAAAAAGAAATCTCTTGTTTAAAGCTAGTATTAAAAAATCGGCAATTAGAGTGTTTGTGTGCTGGATGGTCATGTATCACAATCAATGCAACACCTCGGAAATTTTACTTCCTTGCTATCATAACAAACCACTTCATGACTGATTACAGTACTGGAATAATAAATTAAGTTAGGCTCATAAGGGATAAAACGAAGGGCAATAGATTTTGGAGCGGCGCTAATAAGAGAGGGCAGCGTTTGGAGACTTCCTTTTCTTTTGTTTACAGGTGATACTGTATTGTTAACCGAAGACGAAGAGGAACTGCAAGGATGGTGAATGAGTTTGAGAGTGTGTAAAAAACGGAATCTGAAGGTGTATGTAGAGAAGAGTTATGTTGTGGTTTTCGAGAGAAATGAAGTCACTGAATGCAGCGAGACTGGATGATGAGGAAATGGAAAATGTGAATCCATTTAAGTACTTGGGTAATGTGATGAGTAAGGATGGAAGTTTGGGGGATGTGTCATAAAGACTTTGTAATTACTTGTAGAGAAGTATATTTTAGACTTGTGGTCGAGCGGCTTTTATATCTTGTAGTAGCTTCCCCACCAGATGTCATGTAGTGACGGGAGAGGTAAAGAATAGTATGGGACTATTTTTATTTGTCTTGGAAATATTAAACAGGTCTCTCACATGGAAAGAGTATAAGTCCCGGGGAGCTACCTCCCTGTCTCGCTATCTCTCTCTCTCTCTCTCTGTTCTAAGGCTAATCTCCGTCTCGACCTCTCTCTAGGGTTGCTTGTCTCCTTCTACTCTCTCTTTCCTAAAATCTGGTGTAGCAGGGGTGTGTCACGTGTGTTCCTCGTGGATCTTTGTTCACGAGAGGACTGCTGACAGCTAACTGCATCATCTCCTTACTGGCCGCTGTCGTCAGCTTTCCTGTGTTAAGAGTGTGTAAGCATGTTTAGCACTGCTCAATTCTCGCAGACACAACACCTTCTCATCATTTGACTTCCTGCTTCTATCTGTCTCTCTATCTATCTATTTATCTATCTATCTATTATGTAGTCCTACATTTGCTCGGCCGCGCGAAAATGGCGTACCATCGACATTTAATAGTTATAACATATTAATACAAACTACATACACATTATAATGAACTTATAAGCTAATTAAGTGAAATACATAATATTGTAAAGTAACATAATTGTATGAATATTGTATACATATATTATTCATAGTAAATAGTGATTATTCAGTAATATTACATTTTAAATAAGTTGTATACATATTTGAATAAATGCAATGATTGTTGTATAACACTTTGTAAGACGTGCATGTACAACAGACGTACGCATATAATTGTGCAATGGTAATACTGCTAGGTTATACATTACATATTTGAGTTATCACTTTAGTAATGTCTAATATTTCACCTAACTTGTATGATGATACTGGTAATACAGAATTGTGCTATAATTGATTGACTTATATTGTGTTAATGCATAATTGTGTTGGCCTTATAATTGTAGTTACATTTTGTTAATGCAACTATTACATAAGTGTCTTGGCCTTATAATTGTAGTTAAAGTTACATAAAAGTTACATCTTGTTAATGCAACTGTTTTGTCGTTACATAATTGTTACATATCGTTTGTAGGTACATAATTGTAGTTAGTGTAACATAATGCAATCGTTTGTCGTTACATAATTGTTCCATATCGTTTGTAGGTACATAATTGTAGTTAGTGTAACATAATGCAATCGTTTGCCGTTACATAATTGTTACATATCGTTTGTAGTTACATTATTGTAATATGGAGTAACATAATTGTAATAACTGCAGTCCTAACATATGCTGCGGTCGATGATAGTGATGATGTGTCATGCCACTTGTTTGTGGAGACACAATTTGCTTTTTTGTTTGCAGTTTATGTGGTATTTTGGCATATGTAGTAACACTTACACTTATTTTCATTCGTTTGTTATGTGATCTTACTCTATTTCTCTTTTTTCCTTCTTACTTTTCTTTCTTTCTTTTTTTTTTTTTTTTTTTATGTATTGATTTTCTATAGTTTGTTTTTCTTCGCTTGTGTACACTTTTTCCATGTTGGTCATGGTTACATAATTACTGGCTAATTTCCTTGAGATACTTTTTTAAAGTTTAGTTTATATTGCACAGGTATTACTGAAAATGATATTATATAGTCCCGTATTTTGTTATTTTATATAAAAAATATATACACTATATACAGTATTAACTATACACACTGACTTGTTGTTCACCTGTACCTATCGTGAGTAATAAGTGTGTCAGCACTGTGTGGAAATCATTGTCTTCACGATTGTGTTGAAGATGTTCACTCTTGCTAACGTCATTTGTGTTGGCCATTTTTTTTTTCTCTAGTTTACCTTGTAACTTAATTTATATGTTTCCACTAGGTAGCTTTAATTAATAAATGTTTAATACAGTTCTTTTAATTGCTCACTGAGTAACTGTGATGGTATATTTTCTTTATTACTTTGTAGATGTACTAATGTATAGTTGTATATATGAAACACGTATTTTATGTAGGTATAAATGGTAACACTCGTTGACAGTAAATAAATGTTATAATAAATGAATGAATATATACAGTGTAGAATATTTATTGTTGGTGATTATTTAGTGATTGAGTTATGCAGATAACTGAAGTAAGCATGTGTATTTAAGCTGTAACTATACAACACGTTTTATATGTTTGTGCAGAAGCTTATTGTCTATCACTGTGTATTGTATGAATGAAGTAACTATGTAACTCACTAATTTTTACCGTGGTGGAAATGGTGTGAGAGGTGTTGCACGTGGTGATAGCGTTGTCCTTCGCGGGTTGATTGGCGTGCTGTGGGGTGTCAGACACACGGTTGGCGTCGCCTCAGCACATGGTGACGTCGGCTTCCCACACTGGTAGCTGTGGTGAGTGAATGAGTAGCGATGAGTAACTTGAGTGAAGACGAGTGAGTAAGATGAGTTGTGAGTCGTGTCTCACTCTTCGTTTGTTTGTTCCGTTTTTCTATGTCGATGTTTTCTCGGTCCTTTTCTCTAGTGATTTACTCGTTGTGGGATGAAGACTGCCGCTACTTGTAGGTGCGTGTAGAAGATTATACAGACGACGTAGAGTTGTTAATTGTAGTTGATTGTAGATGGCTGTAGTTTGCTGATTCGTCATAGACTTGTAGACTATTTGCACTATAGGCTGTATTTTGTAGGATTCAATGTAGAACTGAAGCTAATCTTGTAGTCTCGGTTGCTTTTGTAGAAATTTGCTTTTAATTCGGAGACGATGTCCGCAGATTTGCTGGTTTGTCGTTAAGCTACTTGCAAGGCGTCGAGTGATCTCTTGACCTCTGCATCAACGTAATGATCTGGGAGACGGAGGGGGCTGGATGGAGAGAATACTGTCAGGAGCTGATGTTGTTGGTTGTTTTCAATCTTGATATTTTGTAGGAATTTAATGTTGATTCGTAGACGAGGTTCGTATACGGTCGCTGCTAGCAAATGTCATAAAGACTTTGTAATTACTTGTAGAGAAGTATATTTTAGACTTGTGGTCGAGCGGCTTTTATATCTTGTAGTAGCTTCCCCACCAGATGTCATGTAGTGACGGGAGAGGTAAAGAATAGTATGGGACTATTTTTATTTGTCTTGGAAATATTAAACAGGTCTCTCACATGGAAAGAGTATAAGTCCCGGGTAGCTACCTCCCTGTCTCGCTATCTCTCTCTCTCTCTGTTCTAAGGCTAATCTCCGTCTCGACCTCTCTCTAGGGTCGCTTGTCTCCTTCTACTCTCTCTTTCCTAAAATCTGGTGTAGCAGGGGTGTGTCACGTGTGTTCCTCGCGGATCTTTGTTCACGAGAGGACTGCTGACAGCTAACTGCATCATCTCCTTACTGGCCGCTGTCGTCAGCTTTCCTCAGTGTTAAGAGTGTGTAAGCATGTTTAGCACTGCTCGATTCTCGCAGACACAACACCTTCTCATCATTTGACTTCCTGCTTCTATCTGTCTCTCTATCTATCTATTTATCTATCTATCTATTATGTAGTCCTACAGATGAAGTGCTTGAAAGGGTACAACCGAGAAGAAGGGATGCTGGTTCTTTAAAGGCAGTGATAAGAAACAGGGAAGTGAGCATGGGAGTACAAAAGTCGCTGTATGACAGTATTGTGATAAAAACTCTAACATATGGAACGAAAGTTTGTACCTTGCTGGAAGGGCACAAGTCAAGAGTGAGAGCAGTGGAAATGAGTTATTTGAGAGGAGCATGTGGAGTAACATGGAGACACAGACTGACAAATGAGGAAGTGTAAGAGCGTTGTGGTGTGGATGTGATGTGATAGAATGTGTTAGGACAAATGAACTGAGCTGGTTTGGTAATGTGGAAAGACTAACGTGGAGAATATGTGACTGAGGTGGAAGGGGGAGAAGGAGGGGGAGACCGAGGATGAGATGGAGGGATGGAGTGGAGATGTATATGAAAGAAGGGGGGGGGGATGAGCTGGGAGGAGGGCAGCGAAATGTCAGGAGACAGGATGACATGAAGGCAATTTGTCTGAGGCCTCCCCTTACGGGATGAAGGCGTCTGGCAATAGATAGATAAGTTGATAATCACTATTAATAGAGTCGTTGAATCATTAACTTGGTGCGTGTGTATGTGTGTGTGTGTGTATGTGTGTGTGTGTATGTGTGTGTGTGTGTGTGTGTGTGTGTGTGTGTGTGTGTGTGTGTATGTGTGTGTGTGTATGTGTGTATGTGTGTGTGTGTGTGTGTGTATGTGTGTGTGTGTGTGTGTGTGTGTGTGTGTGTGTGTGTGTGTGTGTGTGTGTGTGTGTGTGTGTGTGTCTGTGTCTGTGTGTGTGTGTGTGTCTGTGTGTGTGTGTGTGTGTGTGTGTGTGTGTGTGTGTGTGTGTGTGTGTGTGTGTGTGTGTGTGTGTGAATCTTGCTCTTACAAACAAAGTAGACGTGCAGTTGCTTCTTGTGCATTTAGGAAACACATGGAAACTACAAACCCAATCCTACGATATCTATGCTGATTTCGATGAAATCTGTCAGCTAACTTTACCCTATTTCTAATCGTTTCGATTTTTGAGAGAGGGCTGATCCCTCTAAGAATCACTGGGGGTTTAGGCTCTCCAAATATCGCCTGACGTATGAAGGCTATTGTACAAAATGTAAAAAGATATCAAACCCATACCTGCTGCCCCTTCACTAATTTTGAAGGTTTTCAAACTGAGGCGGAGGTGACCCCCTCAGAAGTCAGGGTTGGAAAACTGTGTTTAATAAAACCTTCCCAGTAACCAAACGACCCCACGTGGGAAATTTTATTCAAATACTCATAATCCTCCCATTCCTGATCGTTTTTATTTTTGGCAGGGGCCCGACCCCCAAAGGATTATTGAGGGGTCACGCTCCCCAAATATCGCCTTACGGATGAGAGTCCATTGCACATCATGTACTAAGATACCAAAGTCATATCCACCCTATGTTCCCTGTTTTGTATCCTTTAAAAATTTTGCAGGGGACTGACCCCCCTCCCCCCCTCTAAAAATAGTGGTGAACAATTTTATGTAGTGGAGTAACCAGCCGAACTGGCCTGAGAAGTTACGCTGAAGTCCATCTGCCCACTTTCCCTCCTTTCTTATCGATTTTATTTTTGTGAGGGGTTCTGACCTCCTCACGACTCACTGGGGGGGTCACGCTCTCCATATATTGCATAAAGAATAAGAGTCCTTTGTACAAAGTATTCTGCGATATCAATTCCATATTTGTCTTCCTTTGATTATTTCTGAGAATTTCTAATTTGGCAAGGAGACCTGATCCCCCATAAAACCATGGCTGAAAAACTGAATATAGTGAAGGACCTTTCCAGGATCCCGGCGACCTCACTTGGGATGATTCATTTAATCCATCAAATAGCCAAGGAGGAGTCAAAGAACATACATACACACACACACACACACACACACACACACACACACACACACACACACACACACACACACACACATACACACAGCCTGAATATAGGGCTACAGTACAGAAAATGCCTAAAACGATACCATCTTGCTTCGCAGGAATGATAATCTGACTTTGTCTGACAGGAAGGTCAGAGAAAATATTTTGAAATCCAAAGGGTGCATGGATTAGGAACCACTGCCTCAGGAAACCTAACCTACAGTAGTTTGGCACTACCAGCCAAACTCAATGTCACCCTTCGCTCATACTGAGGAAACAGAGGCTGATAAAAAATTAACTCCATTCTAAACCAAACCCTCTTTATTATAGTAACACGCTCACCACATTTCCCCCGCCCACCACACACCTTCCACATTTCGCTTCCCCCTCCTCCTACCTCTTTGAGTCTTGCTGATAGAAGCTCTTATGTCAGACGTCGGGAAGAAAAGTCATGTGGATAAAAAGAAACCATAGTTTGAGAGAGCGAATATATATATTTTTTTAAATAATCAGTTTCGTCTACAACATTAATGACATATACAAAGCAAACATATTCCCTTTAATTCTGTGGAAACTGTTTTGATATTTTGTGTACACCAGCCTCGATCATATCTTCAATCTTCTTTGCATGGAATCAGCAAATTTACCGCAGAGGTCCGTTCCATGCATGTCGGAATCCTTCCTACATTTCTCTGGTCTCTCTGTGAACCGCCGCCCTCGTCTTAGATTCCACTTCCTACTTCTGAATCATCAAGAGTGGTTAGATCTCCAAAGTGTCTACTTCACTCACTAGGGATTCACACAGTTCATTTTTCTTCGTTCATATATCTCTTCTTTATGTGGTTTATGATAAATGAGCATAACAGAGGGCATACCTTATCACTGCACATTTTTTTAGACAATTTATTTGCTAAGACAGTGTATTGCAAGTTTCACTAATAACTAGGTAAAGGTGTCGCTTAGATCTGGTAAAAGAGAAAGCCTTATAAGTGAATCGGAAACGAAAATATAACAGCCTACCTACCAATGTGGACAGGTGCTAGAATCTTTCATCTGATACTTGATATGTTCATTTCGCTCTTGCCATGCTCGCCCTTCGCTTAGAGAGACCTCTGAACAGGGCAAATTGCTTGTAACTCATTTACATTTACAATTATCTGCCTTAGCTTAATATATTTGCTTAATATGCCGAAGTTTAAAATAAAAATAGGCGTCAAGCACTGCGGGGTTAGCTAAGACTGTTTTCTCCCTAAGCCGGAAAAACAAAAATGGTTTATCAGAAAAAAAAGCACAAACAGCATTTTGGGGGTGAAAGAATTACTATCAAATGATCATGTACTCTTACTATTACATTCCCTGTAGTAGCACGGTCTCCATTATCTTATCAAGTTCTTATCTTTAATCATCTCCCTTCTTGAACTCTCATCTTCCTTATCTTACCTCCCCTCTCAGTTTCCACCCTCCATTTGACAAAGTCAGAGGAGGGTGTTGTTACCAATGGGATCAATAGGTGTCCGACTGCAGAAATGGGCGGCAAGGCGGCTGACCAGGCATTGAGATTTCGTTTACGGGCCAGAACTCAGTAAATGTTCACTGTAGAGTCATGAAATTTCACATAAATATGTGTTTCATAGTGAACTGGTGCCTTTTGATTGGTAGACTGTTGTGTCTCAAGTAGTTATTTGAATATAATGAAAAAGTAAAAAAAGAATGGTATTTTTTTTTTGTTTCCGGGCTAGGACACAGAATGTAATACAGGTACAGGCTTCAAACTCTCCAGGAATATGTGATATATAATATGCCTTCAGGTGCCTTCTGATAGTTAGAATGCCACGAGATTCAATAATGTTGTGAAATTGCAAAACACGTAAAACTGATTATTTTAATGCATTTTTCTATTATAATTTTGCAACTGTTACACCTAGGAGGTAGAGTTTGTACATGATAAATATGAATATCTAATAATGTATGAAGTTTCATGACTGTACGTTTTATGCAATTAAAAAAAATGGCTGCCTAAAAAAAAAAAAAAAAAAAAAACTCTGGTCATAATTTCATCAAAGCCGCATTTTCGAGATAAAAGTCAAGATACTTTGACTAATCTTGATATCGCATACTGACTATCGTGCTGACACTCTTTTTTCGCGAGCATCAAGAGTCAAAACGATTTTGAATTTTGAGCATGACTACTCAAGATTAGTCAATGCTCCTCCCGAGGTATTTTGACCGATATTGACTTTCCATTTTGTAAACAGACCCAGCACTACCGAAGTCCAGCTAAACTCGATAGAGGAAAAGGAAGAGCTCATGGCCTATTGAGACATAAAAGTGGTCCAATACAAATTTATTTGACATGGAGAGTCCAAATTTGCTGTCAGCTGACACCTGTGGTGGCGCTATCTAGCAGCAATTTTAGTAAAAGTTCTTCATTTAAGTCCATCGAGACATGAAAGTGGTCCCATATAATGTTATCTGACATGGCTAGTTACTTTTTACAACAAACTGTTTGAAGCACGAGCCTCGACGTAGGCCCAAACACAATTTTGCTCTGGTTTTTCCCTAATGCTACCACAGTGTGAGGGTCTTGGGGATTTTGACAATTTTATCTTGTGTCCAACAACAGTAGTACAGCTGCCCTTTCATCTGATGCTAACATTTCAAGAAAACCCCTTCTGGTCGGTCGCATGAATTAGATCATTTAATTCCTCTACTTGCAGAAAATCTCCCGAGGCAGCCATATGACGCACGAACGAATGTTATAGATGGCTCTGAAGCAAAGGCAATACAATCTTGCCGACCCATTTTCGCGGGTCGGCAAGATTGTATTGCCTTTGCAATGATATTGATATGAAACTCAATATCAGTCAAAACGGATATCAAGATGATCTTGACTTGAAAATGTCGCAAAAACGCGACTCAGATCTGCTCATAACTTCTTTATTGCCACGGATAAACTACTGAAATTTGTATATTTTAATATCTCCGTGTTATACCGGCCGGGGGGTGAGGGCCGTTATGCGCTTGGTTAGGTGTGCAAGGAGTTGGGGGTATGCGCTTAGTCAGATGGAGGGTTGCAACAAAGTAGCGTTGCCCATGTTTTACTATGCATTCAGAGAAAATATAGAGACTGCATACCCAATTCTGTGATACATATGCTGATTTTGTTGAATATCATATGCTCACTGGCCCTTTTCCGAGTCTTTTTTTTGTTTTTTTTTAATCTGACTCCAATGAATCAGTGGGGGAGTAAAATTCCATGAATATCCCAGTATGGATGAGAGTCCATTGTACATACCAGTACGGATGAGAGTCCATTGTGCAACATGTACTAAGATATCAAGGCCATACCAGCCCCCTTCCCCTATTATTTATCTTTTACAAGTTCTAGAGGGGAGTTGACCCCCCTAAAATAAAGGTGGAAAATTTTAAATTGAAAGACATTAACAAGAAACCATACGAGCTGATCCGATGAGTTTTGTAGAAATCAATATGATCACTTCTCCCTATGTCTGATCTTCATTTTTTCTTCATGGAGGAGTCCCCCCACCCAAGATTCATTGGGGAAGTCACGCTCCCCAAATACTGCATTACGGCCGAGAATCCATTGCACAACATGTACTAAGTTATCAAAGCCACATCTGCCCTCTTTTCACTACTTTTGATAATTTTCAGTTTGATGAGGGGGCTGGCCCCCTGAAAAACATGGCTGGAAAATCGTATATAATGGAAGACCTCAATGGTAAGTTTCATTCAAGTCTGGTAAACAGTCTAGGAAGAGTTAAAGCACACACACACACACACACACACACACACACACACACACACACACACACACACACACACACACAAGACAAATCTCGTGCAACGGCATAGGGCTGGTCACTGGAAATCATATCATCGTGCTTTGCAGGTTTGATAGGTAATAATAATAGTAATCATCATTATCATCATCATCATCATCATCTTAATAAAAATAACAATAATAATAATAATAATAATAATAATTTATCATTTTTCTCTTATTAATAATAGCTGATTTGACAGGGAGAATAAGACACGGGATAAAACAAAGAAAAATGCCTGATAGTTTTCTCCCCGTAGCTAATATATAGCTTTATCTATATTTCTGTCTGTTTGTCTGTCTCCAATATATATATATATATATATACATATATATATATATATATATATATATATATATATATATATATATATACAAGTGCTCGTGGGCCCTTCGGGCCCTCTTCCACTTGCTTCTGCAGAGGGCTTTCACGCTGTGCACCCACTTTTTCGTGCCTCTCACTCATTTCCTTGTGCTTTGCGCATGTGTTGCGATCATTTCAGGTAATCCGAGTCACGTTTGTGTGCTGTTCTATTCTAATGTTGTCACTATCGGCCGGCAAGGTGACATGGAAGGGCCTATGATGGTCCATTTATGTGCTGTTCTAGTCTAATGCTGTCACTTGGATTTTTTGCAGCTAACCAATTGATCGTGTTATTTGCAGCTTTGGGAATGGTACCCAAGTTGTCCGCATGCAAGTCCGAGATATTAACCACTCGGCCACAGCAACTGACCGGGCACCGGGAGCGGCGATTTTTGGTCAAAATTTTGATTCCTCATTAAATTTAGTAAATTTTTAAAATCATGATGGGACCAAGTTTTTTCACATCAGCAAATTTTTTGCGATTTTGTGTCACTTTTGGTGCGATTTGAACGTGTAGTTTCGGCTACACACACACACACACACACACACACACACACACACACACACACACACACACACACACACACACACAGAAATAAAGCCATCAAAAACTCAATGGTGAACGAAACCCTAATTTCACGCACTCACGCCGGTAGCGGCTATTTTTGGTCAAACTTTGATCGCTCATTAAATGTAGTAAAAATTTTTCAATCGTGATAGGACCAAGTTTTTTCACATCAGCGAATATTTTGCGATTTTATTTGCCAATTATGGTGCGATTTGTATGTGTAGTTTCGGCTGCCCATAATACACACACATGCACACAACCTACTGCTGCTAGGACAAATCTAAACTGGCGGCTAGGATGGGGCACGAAGCTCTGTACGGTGGTGCCACGTTTTCCATACGCGCGATGTCCCCCCCCACCTCTTTCTCTCCTGGAGGAGATGTGCATCACCCTAGGGAATTTTGTTTCTTTTATGAGTGACAAACTTATGCTTTCGTTTTTTTATTTTTTTTATTATATCTAATTATATTTGAAAATATTTATTACTGTTTTCCATTTGTCGCCAGATGACCTCGCTGGTGCGGCGCCATGATTTGTTTTCATTTAATCACTCTCTCTCTCCTTCCTTCCCTCCCTTCCTCCATCTCTCCCTAGTCAACACCTCCCCTGGCCTGCCTTCCCCCCCCCTTCTCTCTCTCTCTCTCTCTCTCTCTCTCTCTCTCTCTCTCTCTCTCATCTATGGTGTTTTAGGATACATTTTGGTTATTTTCTTTTACATTATATTGTACATATTGTAATTTGACTTTATTTCCACACCACCCAGGAGGTAAGGACACAAAGGAAAGTGACACTAGGAGGTTCTGGCCGGGTTACTCTGGGTCTGTCAGTGTTGCTGCTCACGAGGGTTTTATGTATTATTTATTATTAACCAAGGAATTGGCATATTTTTATTTATATTCCTGCACATTATCTTATAATCATAATTGTGACATTATTACCCACCCCAGAAATACGGTAAAAGCCAATAAAAGTGACTCCTTTTTTTTTTAGCAACACTGTAAAATATTTATGCCACGTTTCTTTATTGCCGTATAAATATTTCATGCATAAGTTTAATGTTCTTTCATACATTATAATATACTTTAACACTGTATTCATATGTGTTTATCTTATTTGTGAGGCCTTTTACATATATAACAGCCTTTTCACATCGCTGGTTTGGGAAACATAGCAACACTGTACAGAGGGTCGTGCCACACCCTAGCCGCCAGTTTACATTTGTACCACCATAGAGTATATATATATATATATATATATATATATATATATATATATATGCAAAATAACCACAGGAGAAATGAAAGGAGCGACAGTGAGTACTTTCGTATATTACATCTTCAGACAGAGTGAGACAGAAACGTAAAGGGTAGAGGTCTTTTATGCACACCCGCAGCAGGGAGTGGCACACAGAACAAAGGATGACCTGAATGTTTACCTGCGGCTTAACTTATGGTCACCTGCAGCAAGGAGTGGCACACAACAAAGGATGACCTGAATCTAAAAATGGGTGATGCACAGAACAATAGGTACCTTTCTTTTTTCTTCCTTTAGGTTGCACGTGACAAAGGAGGAGGGAGTAGGAGGGGAGGAAAGGGGAGGGGCAGGAAGGGGAAGGGGGAGGGGAGGAGGGGAAGGGGGAAGGGGAGAGGGGGAGGGAGGAGGGGATAAATACTGCTGCTCAACTTAAGACCTAGAGGATTAATGCTTGGTGTGTCCCACACAGGTGTCACTACACCACCAGGAGATGACAGGGAACAATCACGTGTTAGTCTGGGGGATACTGCTTTAAAATTAATTCAGTTAACCATTTATCACACTTAAAATGACCATGGCTCATGTTTACATTCTTTTCATATGTGCCAGAAATTAGACAAGATTCTATTACATTTCATCTAAGGTTTTTGATCTTGCTAGAATCTTGGAGCCTGTCCAGTCAATATGGTGATCACTGGATGCTTTGTGCTGAAATAAACCACTGCTCTGTTGGGCTGTTCTTACACTGTATTTATGTTGTGAGATTCTAGTTTCCAAATCTTTTCCAGATTGTCCTATGTAAAATTTGTTACAGCTTTTACACTGGATTTTTTAAACAACGCCTGAATTACTGAAAGGGCTGTTCTTGATGAGGGTTTTTTTAATGGTGTTCTCACATTTGAATACTACTTGTACATTAAGTTTCCTCAGTATGTGAACAACATCAAGAAAATTTTCATGGAAGGGGAGGACAAGGGTTCTTTGAATTTTCTGGCGATCTGGCTTATTAGTTTTCCCTTCAAGGAATCGTTTCTTGGCTGTATTGTGGCACTGAGTTAGTATGCTTTGTGGATATTTTAGCTTCTTTCCAATACTCTGAATCATTTTTAGTTCATCATCTAAAGATTCTGGGTCTGAAATTCTATATGCTCTTAGGTACAATGGTCTCTCTCTCTCTCTCTCTCTCTCTCTCTCTCTGAAACTGCGATAGTTGCTGTAGTTTTACATTATCCTTTTACTTATGCAAGGTTACAAAAGTGGCTGACCGGATGTTTGTGAATCCTGTACATCATCTGTATCATAGGTACTGTTAATACCCACGAGGGTATGGTAAGGTGTTCTGAGTGCAAAGTGCCATTTTCTATGCCGGTTTGTTAGTTTCTAAACCTCATACATTATGTTTTATTAAACATCTTATGCTTCAGTTTTCTCATTTGTATTACTGATTAAAAGTATGTCAACAACCAAACGCTATAAATAACAGCCAAGAATATGCTAAAGTATAATACGCAAACCATATCACTAAGGACAAGGCTCTCTGATGTCTTGTGTGGCGTCTAAATCACGGCTCTTGCTCTTTAGGCTAACTACGGCGAACCTCTCTACATCGATTGCGTACTGCTGCTGTATGGTCATACTACTTCTAGATTTTTGTCTGCTCACGAAAGAGTTCTTGGACTGAGCGGATTAATGACGACTGAATCTTTCCCCTCCAGTACTTGTGAGGAGTAGACTGTAGCACCAGTCGAACAGGGCAGTACTCCCGAGGTGGATGGCAAGCTGGTGATAGGGAGAGCTGGAGCTCCCGTTTCACCAGCCCTCAGGACTTGATCCTGACCATGTCTCTTTGCTGAACATTTTCAGTGCTTTCATTTACACAAAGAGTAGGCCAGCATATTCTCTCAATACCTCTGCCTTCAACTGTCTACATTACTCTACATGCACATAAGACATCACACCTTCTATTCCCACTCTCTTTAGCAATGGCCGCTGCAGTATTACTTTCTAATGAGGTGGTACCTCGGAATGCCACCACCGGCAGGGTAGGGCTGGCGGCACAGGGTCCTCCCGGTCGCCATCAAGCGACTGTGCCGGCAGCGACTAGTGCAATTTCAGGTCATGCTCGTCAGGGGAGAAGTGAAAGTGCGGCCTTATTCTTCACCAACATCCGTGGACTTAGTACCAATTTAAATTCAGTTCATTTTTTCCTACAGTCCATATCCCCTCTGGCCCTGTTCCTCACAGAACCACAAATCTCACCCTCTACTGAAATATCCCCATTTTGTTTTCCCGGTTACCATCTCTTCACAAACTTCCGTAACAAGGGCGGCACCTGTTGTTATATTAAATTTCAGTATGCAGTTGACACCATTATAAACTTTACTTCATCCAGTTTTGATTACTCATTGTATAAACTAAATTGTCAAAATATTACCAAATATATCTGTGTAGTCTATCGCTCCCCCAATGCTTCTTCGGAACCCAGTGTACTTGATTCCATATCCACACAGTTGAGTAACCTTAACCTTGCCCTTGGCACCGAAATTACCATTTTGGGTGATTTTAACATACATAATGTTGAATGGTTATTGCATTCTGCCAGGACTGATGACGCTGGTCTAGAGTGCAAGCTGTTTGCAGAATCACTTAATCTCACGCAGCTGGTAAAGCAACCAACTAGAATACCAGATAATCCTGACCATAATGCTCATCTCTTAGATCTATTCCTGATAAATAATCCATATCAATACAGGATAGAGGTATTGTCTCCACTTGGATTCTCTGACCACAATCTCACCAAAGCCTCATTAGTTAGCCCCCCCCCTAACCTCCCCGTTCTGAACTTGTCAGGGTGACCTGATGGCACTTTGATAGGGCAAACTGGGATGGATTTAGAAATTATCTTGCTGACATTCCATGGCAGTCTTTCTTCTCTAGTTATGCCAATTCTACCCAGTCCCACATTTGCGACTTAATACTAGCTGGTATGGATTTATTCATACCAAGTCAACAGTTCACTAAAAGATCGAACTCTCCAAAATGGTTTGATGGCAACTGTACCAGAGCAACAGCCCAAAAGTCATTAGCATATAACTCTTACTTAAAATCAAAAACTTTCTGAATCACTCTCTCAATTTAAAATTGCTAGAAACCATGAAAAAGCTGTAATAAATCTCGCAAAATCAAACTTTCTTCAAAATCATGCATCAAAATGTACTTAACAACCCTAATGACAATAGAATATTCTGATCAACTCTCAATTCTTTCAATAATAACTTTAACAAGTCATCATCCATTCCCCCACTAAAATCTTTAGATGGCAACATTACAAATGACCCGCGTGGGAAAGCAGATATCTTTGCCAGTACATTTGCCAGAAATCCTACCATAGAGGAAGCCAGCCAGAACGTCCCAGTACTAGAACTTGACTCTCCCGAAATTGTTCCACATAAAATGCAGACAAGATACGTAAAATCCATCCTAGACAATTTACCTACCAATAAAGCTCCAGACCCAGATGGAATTCCGCCAATTGTTTTGAAAAAGTGTTCCCCAGAACTTGCCTCTGTTCTAGGTAAATTATTCAGACTATGCATACATACTTCTTCATTCCCTAATTCATGGAAAGAAGCCAATATCCACCAAATTCCAAAGAAAGAAAGTTCCTCTGACCCCTCTGATAACAGACCAATAGATGTCACTTCTTCTCTAGGTAAGGTATTTGAAACTTTAATTAACCCCTACACCGCAGGCTTGTTTACCAATGACTTGCGTGTGCCGCAGGGTTATTTGGGCTCCGACAGACTCTCAAAAAATATTTGCCAAAATCAGTTATTAGTCCTAGAATAATAAAATTACATATGCTTATGGCACATACCTTCAGCTTTCTCCTGGAATGATTGTTGAGCCTTCGTCGGTTACCGTAGGACTTGTGGAGACCTCTGAAGTAGGGTAACGAAGTCTCCACTTTACACTTCCCGACAACCCGTAATATGATTACCACAGCCAGATACAAACACTATAAACACAATTCTACAATTTTCAAGTAGTTTGGGATCCATACTCAAAAAAAAAAAAACACTGTGAAAGCAATGGAAATTACGAGCGCGTCTGATCGTTGCACTGGCACTAGTTCTCTTTTGTTACTCTGTCACTTATTATTCATAAAACCCCTCACACTTTATATTTCTATTACTATATAACACTTATATATATCTACAGTCTTTATCCATAAGTTTCCTTCAGTAGTATTAGTTTATTGTCACTGTAGGGATTCAATTTCTTTCAGTAAAATACGTAGCATTCACTTTCTCGTCCTGTATACTGGCATTGAGAGTGAATGTCACTTTCACCTTCATTCTCATAACTCATAGCATTCAGACATGCTAGAGTGAAACTTTCACTTTCATTACTCCTAGGGTATATACTCGTATTCTTATAATACTACTCATTTACATTTCTATTTACGTTCTCTATTTTATTTACGTTATTTACATTTCCATTTTATTTACACTGTGTTGTGCACTGTCACTTGAAATAACTTATAAAACTATTTTCCATTGTTCACGTATATTTACATTCATTACTTTCACTTGCTGTTTACACATTATTTACGCATTATTTACAATTCCACTTGCACTGTTTTACTCAATAGAAAGATCGTAGTCACTCTTTTATCAATTGTCAGCCCTTTACCTCTTTCCACACGAGGTTTAGTAGGGGGTAAAGGTCACAGGGCCATCTGCATGGGGGTGAAAAAAGGCCTTGAAGTCAGCAAGAAGAAACATACGTATCCTCGCTTCGGAAGATGAGAGTAAACTGCTAACGGAGGGCCAGCGTGGAGGCCTGCTAAGGGGTTATTCAGAGTTACCAATATTACTTCTTGAAACAGCTAAGTCTAGCACTGATATGATTGGCAGGAAATCTAGACAATACATTATAAATTTGGTAGTTCCAGGTGAATGTAAATATCACTTAGGCTTCTCCCTTCCCTCCTTACATGTATATGTATTACGAAAATAGATTAGAGGCCTACTTAGGAGATATATATTCAGAGCTACCAATGTTAGATCTTGAAACATCTTTGTTTAGCACTGATATGATTGGCAGGAAATCTAGACAATACATTATAAATTAGGTAGTTCCAGGTGAATGTAAATATCACTTAGGCTTCTCCCTTCCCTCCTTACATGTATATTTATTACGAAAATAGATTATAGGGCATATTTCAAGGGGAAAAAAACAGCGAAAATTAGCGAACGAGTGCACGTGAGGTGTTGTCAGGTGATAATTAGCCAATTCCAGGTGTATGGCACTCTCACTTACCTTATTTCTTTCTTGTATATATTATTTGGTATAAGAATAGGACATAGGGCTTATTTCAATGGATGAAATCAGTGAAAAATTCCAGGGAAGATTTACTTAGCGTAGCACGGCCGGGCAGGTGAGAGGATAGGGTAATGGAGGGGGGGTAGGGAGGGGAGTCAAGAACGGGGAGAAATGGCTAAATTGTCAACAATGGATGGGAGTACAGATGAGATTAGGAGTGCTGACTAGTGTTGGACATTGGCAGTACTGATAGATGATACAAGCCCCCACTTGGAAGCCCGGGTGAATTCAAAATAACACAGAATCACAAAAGCGACGCCCCGCGGTATGATCCCTTGCTCCCAAGCGTCACGAAAGTGACGCCCCGCGGTTAAGGGGTTAATAAGCACATTGTAAAACATCTTGAATCCAACAACATAATTAGTGATAGGCAGTATGGTTTTCGCCACGAAAGATCCATCGGTGACATACTCTATCTCCTGACTCATACCATCCATCAATCAACTGACCTACATGGAGAAACTCATGCAGTAGCCCTTGATATATATAAAGCTTTCAACAGAGTATGGCACCGGTCCCTGTTGTCTAAACTGCCTTGCTATTTACTAAAGTCTTTTGTCCTTTTGATTTCCTCATATCTCAGCGACAGAATTATAAGAGTGAAAGTAGATGACGTATATTCCAATTTCCACTCAATTAGCGTTGCCGTGCCGCAGGGATCAGTTCTTGCACCAAACCTGTTCCTGGTTCATATTAATGATCTCTTATCTATCACCCACAATCCCGTCCATTCATATGCAGATGACTCAATACTTTACAGTTCATTCACTCTGAGACACCCGTTTACAAAGTCTGATATCTTAACTCTCAACTTAGTACAGCCATCTCCATAAATCAAGACTTATCTACGATCAGTGAATGGGGACAAAACCACCTTGTCTCATTTAATGCTATTAAAACTAATTATATACAATTTACTAATAGACAGATATTGCAAGATGTGTATATTACCTTCAATGCTACTAATATTCCCATCTCCAAAAGTATTGAAATTCTCGGCGTCTCACTTAACAATGCCCTCAACTGGACCTCTCATGTTAGATCACTTGCTAAAACCGTCTCAAAAAAACTTGGATTATTGTACAGAGTCCGCAACTTCTTCACTGACGAGCAGTTAATTATAATTTATGTCATGTGCACTCTCAGCTTGAATATTGCTCACCCTTGTGGAATGGATGTGGAGAGGTTGCATTAAAACAACTAGACAAAATTCAGAAAAAAGCTGTTAGAATTATTAATAATCCTGCTGTTACTAATAAACTACCTCCCCTACAAGTAAGAAGGAATGTTGCCTCCCTTGCGATATTTTACAGATATTTTTATGGCAAATGTTCAGACGAAGTTGCGTCCATTGTGCCACCTCTCCATGCCTTTCCTCGTGCTACACGGGCATCTGGTAGCGCTCATGACTGGAATGTCACTCAGCCATATTCCAGAACTTCTTTCTATCAGAATTCTTTCATTCCTCGAAATGCATCTCTCTGGAACTCGCTTCCTCAGAGTTGTTTCCCTCCAAACTTCAACCTACAGCTGTTCAAGTCTAACTCTTACAGATACATTATGAACAGAGGACACCAGTAATCTGGTGTATGGATTAGTTTTTTTTTTTATTCATTTGTTTTTCCTTCCTCTGTTCTGTTATTAAAAAAAAAAAAAAAGTTATACCTTGCATATATATAGTGCGGTATCTTCTTTATGCTTCTGTGATATACAACGTCACACATCATGATACTTTGGTACTGTATGTATTATCTGCCCCTTAGGCTGCTACTATATATGCATTATGACCCAGTGCACTACTAGAGAGACAGACAAACAGACAGACAAATATAGAGAGATAGATAGACAGATAGATAGGTAGATACATAGATAGACATAGATTTACACTATATATATATATATATATATATATATATATATATATATATATATATATATATATATATATATATATATATATATATATATATATATATATATATATGGTATATACAGCGTGGTGGACTGAAGAGGTGAGACAGGCTGTGGCACAAAAGAAGAAAGCATACAATGAATGGATGAGAAATAGGGCCGTGGAAGAAGCTGAGAGGCGGAAGAGAGAGTTATATGTAGAAAGAAAGAGGGAGGTGAAAAGATTAGTAAGAGAGAGTAAGAGGAGAGTGGATGAGGAATTTGGAAGGAATTTGAGTGTAAAGTGGAGGGACTGTAAGAAAATGTTCTGGAAAGAGGTGAAAAGAGTAAGACAGGGTGGAAGTGAAGTTAGCAGGGGAGTGAAAGATAAAAATGGTAGATTACTAGTGGAGAAGGGAGAAAAAGTGAGCAGATGGAGAGAACGCTTTAAGGAATTGTTGAACATAGAGGATGGAAGTAATGCGAGTATAAGTGGCTGGGGAATGGCTGGGAGAAGGAGAGAGGTGAGAAGACAGGAAGAAATCAGTAGGATAGAAGTTGTGGAAGCAATGAAGAAAGTTAAATCGGGGAAAACCCCAGGAATTGATGGAGTGTGTGGTGAAATGCTGAAGCATGGGGGAGAGATAGAAGTTGAATGGATGTGGAAGATGTGCAGATTGGCCTGGGAGGAAGGTAGAGTCCCAGAGGATTGGAAGTCAGATATAATTATTCCCTTGTACAAAGGAAAAGGGGAAAAAGAAGTGTGTGGTAATCGTAGGGGCATCTGTCTTCTTAGCATAATAGGAAAAAGGTATGGTAGGGTACTTATTGACAGAGTTAGAGAAAAAACAGAGAAATTAGTTGGAGAAGAACAGGGAGGCTTTAGGAAGGGAAGAGGTTGTGTAGATCAGATATTCATTCTTAGATGTTTAGTGGAAAAGTTTCTAGAGAAGGGAAAGAAGTTGTATGCGGCTTTCATAGATTTGGAGAAAGCATATGACAGGGTGGATAGACAAGGATTGTGGAAAGTGTTAAGAACATATGGAGCAGACGGGAAGTTGTTGAATGCTGTGAAGAGTATGTACGATGGTGCAAAGGCTACAGTGCGTGTGGATGGTGAACTAAGTGAATTTTTCTCTTTGAAGGTTGGGTTGAAACAAGGATGTGTCATGTCTCCATGGTTGTTCAATCTGTACATGGATGGGGTAACAAAAGAGGTACAAGGTAGGGTAGTGGATGTTGGAGTGGCCCTGGTGAGAGAGGATAGTGTTTGGAAACTCCCTGTACTGTTGTTTGCAGATGATACTGTGTTGTTGAGTGAAGACAAAGGGGAGCTGCAAGACTTGGTGGATGAGTTTGAGAGAGTGTGTAAGAAACGGAATCTAAACGTGAATGTAGCGAAGAGTAAAGTGATGGTCTTTGAGAGAGGTGAAGTCAGTGAATGGACAGCGAGGTTGGATGGTGAGGAATTGGAAAATATGAGTACGTTTAAGTACTTGGGTAGTGTGATGAGTAAGGATGGAGGTTTGGAGGGTGAAGTGCTTGAAAGGGTACAGCAGGGAAGAAAGGTTGCTGGTTCTTTGAAAGCAGTGATAAGAAACAGGGAAGTGAGCATGGAAGTGAAAAAGTTACTACATGACAGTATTGTGATACCAACTCTAACGTACGGAAGTGAAGCTTGGACGTTGTTGGAAGGACATAGGTCAAGAGTGGAAGCAGTGGAAATGAGTTATTTAAGAGGAGCCTGTGGAGTCACATGGAGAGACAGGCTGACGAATGAGGATATAAAGGAGCGTTGTGGTGTGGATGTGGATTTGATAGGAAGCGTTATGAGGAACACACTGAGGTGATTTGGCCATGTGGAGAGGATGGAGGGTGAAAGACTGACGAAGAGAGTGTATGTGAGTGAGGTGGAGGGGGGAAGAGGGAGGGGGAGGCCGAGGATGAGATGGAGGGATGGGGTGGAGAGGTATATGAGAGAGGGGGGTGTGAGTTGGGAACAGGGCAGTGAAATGGCGGGGGACAGGGCGACTTGGAGGCGATTTGTTTGTGGCCACCCCAAACGGGATTGAGGCGTCTGGCAATATATATATATATATATATATATATATATATATATATATATATATATATATATATATATATATATATATATCAACTTCTGTACTCTCTTCCATTGGATTTATGTATTTCACCTTTTACATTATATTATGTAAGCTATCTTTCCATATGGAGATTGTGGTATTGAGGAATTGAGGAGTGGGGGTATGTGGGACAAAGAAATGACTAGTGGGAGTGGACAGCATAATGGATATGGTGTGAGAGGGTGCACTGAGTTACCAGGTATATGGTAGGTAAGGTTTCCTAACTTGTGGTTAGGAACTTGAAATCCCCGAGTTTTTCAGTGGCTGCTGCGTAGCAATATGTTTGGGGTCTTTTTCTCATAAACTCAGTACAATCTTTACAAAAAGTAGTTGTGGATCTGGACTGCTGCGTCTTGTCGACTTCTTAGTCAGGCAGGCGTGTGAATGAACAAGCTTACTACTTAGGTAGCATTCTGATATTTGTGTGTGTGTGTGTGTGTGTGTGTGTGTGTGTGTGTGTGTGTGTGTGTGTGTGTGTGTGTGTGTGTGTATCGTTTAGTTTCGTTCGTTTCATTTATAAAGGCTCTAATATTCTTGCATGCACTGGCTTTGGTCACCTAATGGAGGACCTCAATGCTGCTTGATCTCTGGCAGCCTCCCTACTCAGTCCCTCATCCCTAAGGTCACTCTCTATGACCTCCTCCCAGATCTTTTTCGGTCTGCCTCTTGCAACCCTACCTACAACGTTCACATTTCTCAATTTCTGCATCCAACTGTCATCCCCCATCCCCTCCACTTGCCCAAACTATCTCAATCTACCTCTCCTCATCAAAACACCAATATGCTCCAGTTCCATCCTTCCTCTTAACTCTTCCATCGTAAACTTAGTCCTCCCAGACCTCGCATTTAAGGACGCACTGCACATCCACCTAATCAGTGTAATTTCTGTATGGTTAAGCCCGCGAATATCCTCTTCCTTTGCTGCCGAGATCTCACTACCATACAGCATTACACTCCTAACGCAGGCCGCATATAAAGGTCACTTAGCACGGAGGAAGAGTCCTCTCAATGTCCAGAGAGGCAACAGCTCCCTGAAATTCTTCCAGGCACTCCACACTTTAGTAACAGAGCTAGCTCCAGCCCCACCTTCAGCACATAGCATGTCTCAAAAAAAAAAAAAAAAAAAAAAAAAAGGAACTTCCACTCTCAAGAGACTCACCAACAAGATCAATCCTTTCACCACCTGCTCTCCCCGGCACACTGCACATGTGAAATCAGTGTTATCTTGCAGTATACCTCCTTTACCACTACATCTCTTAAGCACTCACTTATCACAAACACTGCACAAGGTGGAATTACTTCCTATGCCCTTGTGGCAAACCGCACATTGCCACTCTCCCTGTTCTTTAACAGCACCTCCACCAACCTTGGATGCTGGCTGGATGAATCACTCTGGCGAAATAATCAGAGAGAGTGAATAAAACCCATACTTGTAGACGGAGAATATATTTACAGACGGTTTCGGTGGACACTGCCACCAACACCAGTGTTCAAGATAGACTACTGAAGATGGTGGCAGTGTCCACCAGGACTGTTTGGTAAATATATTATCTGTCTACAAATGTGGTTTTATTTATCAGGCTTAGATACTATCTCCTTTGTTTTATCTGCAATTACTCTCAAGCCCTTGTGCCGCATGTCATCTCTCCACTTCCTGAATCTTTCCTCTTCCTTCCTTTCATCCTCTGCAGTCAACATCAAGCCCTTGACATACAACATCTCCCACGGAAGTCCATTTCTGAAGTCACGTGAGAGGACTCCATGCACCATAATAAACAATAAGGGTCTCAAAACTGACCCCTGTTACACACCAACGTTCGCAGACAACTCATCACTCAAATCTCCATTTTCTCTCAACTGGGTGAGAGCACCCACATACATAACAATAAGCACTCCAACCAGCCACTCCTCGATCCTAAACTTTCTCACTGTCCACTTCACCATCTCCCTAGGGACTCTGTCAAAGGTCTTCTCCTAATTAATAAAAACAATGTACAGGTCCTGTTTGTTTCCTACATATTTTCCCTCAAGCTGTCGAACCATGAATATGGCGTTAGTGGTCCTTTTGCCTGGCATAAACTCAAACTGCATCTCATCAATATTTACACCTTCTCTGATCATAATTTTATCATCAAGAACTCTCCGTTGCCTTCATTGCCAGGCCCAAAAGATTCATGCCTCTATAATATTTTTTTCCAGGGCATCACCCTATTCTTTGTACCCATTTACAATCACACTCTTCAGTCAATCATCTAGGACAGCACACTCATATATTATTGTATTTATCAAATCAGTAACTAACCTCAGTCCTATATCACCTGAGGCCGTAGCATTTCAGCAGTCATCCTAGACACACCTGAAGCTTTCCCCACCTGCATCCTGCGTATTACTCTGCTCACAGTACCAGCATCAATTTAAACCCAAGGGCGAAACTTTGGATCCACTGACTCCAAAGTTTTCCTATTCCAGTCTTTCTCCTCATTCAGCAACATTATGCTCTCTCCATGCGTCTTTAATATCTCCATGTTCACCATTACCTTTTCTTCATCATTCTTCACACATTGCTCACCTGTGATATCCCTGTTTTCGTTGTTCATCTGATTTGCAACCGTAAATATCATTATCGTCCTTTCCACACTATTCAGGTTATCCAGTAAAGGTCTCTGAGACTCAGATTTTGTCTAGTATACCATTCCTCTACCCTATGCTTGTCAGCCAAGCATTCCTCTTTGTTACCACCCCTTTTACAGTCTTGGAATAGCCTTCTTTTCTCCTTAACTGCAGCTTCTACATCCTCATCCCACCTTTATGTTACTTTACGTCTTGGGAGTCCCCTTGTCTATCCACATACCGAATCAGTAACTCTCATGAGATTGTTCTTGACATCTGTCAACAGTTCCTTATTCAGACACGACTCTGCTAATCTCGCTACAGAAAACAACACTTACTGCTTAATTTTTCAACTTCCATACTTTCCTCCTAGGTGTATCGGCCCTCATCTTCATCACTCGCTCCTTAAGCACCTTGTCGCATATCAGTATTTTGTGTTGCTGCACACACTCTTGGCTTCCTGTAATTTTAACATAGCTCATCAACCTCCTATCAGCCCTGCTGACCGGTAATAGTCTATCTGGCTACTATTTCCACCGGACTCGCGTGTAATCAACCTACTTTCTGATTTCCTAAAATGTGTGTTCTGTACAATCAAAGGAGGTTGCACATTTATATCTATCTATCTATATCTATCTATCAACCTATCTATTTATCTATCTATCTATCTATCTATATATATATAAAATATAGATATATATCTATATCTATCTATCTATCTATCTATCTATATCTATATCTATCTATCTATCTATCTATCTATATATATATATATATATATATATATATATATATATATATATATATATATATATATATATATATATACAGTATATATATCAGAGCACCGTTGTTTGTTTGTTTGTCCTTCAGTCACGCCCGAATCAAGGGCCAGAGTAGTACAGACTCATATATATTCTGAATCAGGGTGACTCACTGATGGTTTTAGGGGTCAAAATTCAGATCTGGGTCATCTGAGGTCACTGGTAGAGTGCTTGCTCTTTTGACCTGGGCAACGCCGGTTGCTCCTGCTGTCAGGACTCCATATTATAAATACAATTCGTTATAGAAAACATGATAGATAGATAGATAGATAGATAGATAGACAGAGCACCAGGCAAGCTTGGGAACAGGATATGAGCTTGCAAATCTAAGTGAAGGAGTGTTGACAATACACAGGAAGCAGCAAGTCAGGGGATGAGATAGGTGGTGTGTCAGCGAGATAGGCACACAAACAATGCCTAGTGACCATACACACACATACACACATACTCACACACAGGCTTCTAGAACATTTCAACAACAGTGTAACACATGTGACACGACCCCTGCTACACCAGAATTTAGGAAGCAGAACTCAGAAGGAGGCTTGATATAGAACCGACAGGTAGTGGAGAGAGTGAACAAGAAGAGAGGTCCAACTAGATTTACTAAGTATATTGTCTCTGTATTATACGCTGCTCAACTTAAGACTTTCTCTGAAGATAATAAATCAAGATCAACTCCTTGTATTCATCTTTAACTCCTCCTGCTCTTCAATTATCAAAATAACAATAAAAACTCAAGACTCACCTATTACAAGAATTAAGAGTTACACCTATCTAAATTAAGGCTACAAAGCTTTTAACATTAAATGGTGGCAGTCTAAGTGTCTACGAGCCTACGAGCCTATGAGCATACGAGTCTACGAGTCTACACACCTACGAGTCTATGAGTCTACAAGCATACAGTAGCAACGACGAATTACAAATAACAAGTCTACAAAACAACTCTATAATCTTCACGCAACTTCAAGCAGCAGCAAGAAGAATAGAAAACAAAGCAAGTAAAGGAAAAGAAAGACCAAAGCAACAAGCACACAAAACCCCAACACTCTCTCCCACCTACCTCCATCGCTGACGCAGAGGTCAAGACACACAGCAAAACACCAGAGCCACATTTATAACGCATCTTACTCACATTTCCTCACTCAGGTTGCTCATCACTACTCAGTTACTCACCACAGCTACCAGTGTGGGAAGCCGACGTCACAACGCGAGTTTGCTGACACAATGCCATGCCAATCAACGTCTGACTGACACCAGGCACTTCTCACCCACTACTCATTATTCATTATTCACATAGCTCCTACTCATACTCATTTATTTCCACAGTATTGAGTTGGAAATTCGACGTTCTATGATGAGGTTCGCCTGTGACTACAGCTGTTAACCACTACATGCACCAGGCCATGGAATTTCCTGAGTAATATCGTCCATCAACACAGCCCTAGAATTATCGAGAGATCTTCACTCAGCCCTGCATTTTTCTTCCGAGATCGACAGTTGCATCGACACGCCTCTCCGATCTGTATCAAGTGGGTGTAATTATACTTACTCATTTCTTCTCAGTGCTAAAATTAGGTGTATTCAATTCCTTTACTTATTGCTATATATACACTTATACAGTCACTATCTATCATTTATTACAACTCATTTACTCATCTGTTTAGTTAGGACATAAACAAAAGGCGTATTTCATAACACCATACTTTAATGACAGGGATATTTTCGCCCCCACCTGTGTTAATACCAGATGATACACAGTTAGGAGAGCACCAAGGCAACACACCCATTGTACAAACCTCAACTCAAACTAAATGTCAAGAAACAAATACGTCAGTTCTAGATGATGAGTGGCAAAGCCCCTCTGACGTAGCAAGTGAGGAATTAATTTCTGCCTTGCATACCTATGAAAATATACTTGATATAGTTCAACGTGCAGGCAAGTCATATTCCACTATTCCCTCACACAACGATAAACAAGTCCAAGTTAAATTAACAGAGCAAACAGTGAAAATGAATAACGCAACCAATACCGCGGATCAAACAACCCCACCTCATCTTTCCAGCATCTTATGAATTATGTATTGTCCGGAATTTTAGGACAAGGAATATTTGTTTATCTTGACGATATTATAATCGCAACGAAAAATATTACAGAACATCTCAAGAAATTAGATTTACTCTTACAAAAGCTTGGCGATGCTGGTTTAAAAATTAAGCTTTCTAAATGCAAATTTTGCTTTCAGGAAATAAATTTCTTAGGCCACAAATTAGGTTCTAATGGTATTCACACCACTGATGACAAAATACAGGCAGTGAGAGATTTTCCTGAACCCACTACGACTGACGAAGTTAGACAATTTTTAGGTCTAGCTGGGTACTATAGGTCATTCGTACCACAATTTTCTCATATAGCCTTTCCTCTATTCCAACTACTCAAAAAAGATGCTATGTTCCAATAGGAAGAAGAACAAAAAAAGGGCATTTAACAATCTAAAAATTAAACTAACAAATGCACCTTGTTTGGCATATCCGGATTACACAAAATCATTTCTTATCTGTACAGACGCATCAGTTAAAGGATTAGGGGCTGTACTGATGCAGGAAGATAAAAGAGGAAAGAATCAACCAATTGCATTTGCCAGCAGACAAACAAAAGTGCAGAGAAAAATTATTGCACTACAGACTTAGAGGCACTTGCAGTGGTTTTTGCATTACAAAAGTTTCGAGATTTGGTATATGGTTACGAAATACACTTATTCACCGACCATAAACCACTAGTGGGTATGTTTAAAGAAAAACTCCTCTCTGGGAGGAAAGCAAGATGGAAATGTACAGTCGAAAACTACAATGTACAAATTCATTATATACAAGATAAAATGAACATAGTAGCTGACGCATTATCTTGGAACCCAAACACAATTCAGGTCACGGCATTAGATCTCAAAGGAAATATCCCAAACCACGATGATATCGCAAAAGCCCAAAGACTTGACCCAATATGATCTAAAGTTATATACAAGTTAGAAAGTGGAGATGACATACAATTACCCAAACTGCATGTACCACTCGAACAATTCACAATGGTCAATAATACATTATACAAGATTAACTCTAAACAACCAAAACGCCAAAGAAATACTAACCAATTGGTAGTACCTAATGACATAATACCCCAGGTATTACGAACGATACACGATAGCCCACATGCAGGACATCCTGGAAAGGATAGGACATTCAAACAAGCCCAGTTGTTATATTACTGGCCTTCATTACGAAAAGATATAAACAATCATATAGACAGATGCGAATCATGTGCAAAACACAAAGGATACCCAATCACACCTGCACCGATGGGTAATTACCCTGTACCACATCAACCATGGGACGTTGTCGCTATGGATTTACTCAAGATGCCATTATCATACAATAATAACCTATACCTATTCGTTGCAACGGATCATTTTTCCCGTTATGTAATTTTAGCTCCAACTAAAGATAAAACAGCGGAGACAGTAGCAAAGGCAATAACAGATAATGTAATATGTCGCTTTACTACCCCAAAGGTACTAATAAGTGATAATGGAGGAGAATTTAATTCTGATATCTTACAAGAAACATGTAAACAATACAACATCAAAAAGGTTAACGTTTTAGCCTATCACCCAGCATCTAATGGGTTGGTAGAGAGACAAAATAAAAAAGTATTAGATGTGCTACGACACATTCTCAATGAAAATTATGCAAGCTGGGATGATTGAATTCCCAGAGTAGAAGCGTCAATTAATGGGTCTATAAATAAATCCATAGGTGACACACCACATTTCATTATATATGGGACAGATAAAAAAACTACCATATGAGCTCCTAGAAGGTGACAGCATGCCTATATACAATTACGATGATTACTCTAAACTCCGTTTACGTGAATTCCAGGACATACACAAAAGAGTCAAAAAACAATTAACGATGCCCAAGAAAGAAATGACGGAGGCATTTAACAAGAAGGCAAGAGATTCACCTATCAGCTTAGGAGACATTGTTTATGGTATCATTCATACGAGAGACAATAAATTATCCCCCAAATTTGAGGGCCTATACAGAGTAATTAACATAAAAGCAAACAAAGTTTTAATTAAGTCACTTTCAAGTGGCGAAGAGAAACAAGTTCATATTGACCATTTAAAACGAGTTTCAAGGGAATTATCCCATAATTATTCAGCCTCGGATACAACCAAACAGGCGAACGTACCTCAAGAAACCAAGCAAGAACACAACAATGATTACAAAAAGAAATTAAGGTCATATACCAAACAATCAAACATAGGTGCAACTGTTCCAATAAAATCTACAGTATATCATTTACGAGATTTAAATATCGATTTAAACTCCTTCTATAAATGAAATTACAATCAACCGTAACGCACATCATCACTGTCATCGACCACAGCATGACCAGATTAGAAAATTAATAGATTTTTTTGTCGGTAGGTAGCGATGAAGGGACTTATGCTATGGATTCTCCTCTACATAGCAAGAGGATATGCGCACTTAGACCCCCAACACATAGTACGGCAAGGATACCTCATAGCTCCAACGGCCACGACGTCAATCGTAAAAGATGTCATGAGTACTGAAATAAGTCTGGATTACTTGTATGAATTACCATCTTATCTAGAAAATATCGCAAGACCCATGAGAACCCTGGACTTCATGATAGGAGGCTATGTTTCACAAGCACATAACACAAAGGAAGTGGATGAAGTAGTGAAATAAGCGAAATGGAAAACAGAACAGGCTAAATCAACTATGCTCATCATGATCCAAGATCTCCCATCTTATGGAACGGAGGTACTGAGCAACAAGAACAACATCACACGTAATCGCCAAAAGCGCGGTTTGTTCGACCTGGGTGGCGCAGTTCTTGGGAACATCTTTGGATTGGCTACAGAGGAAGACCTTAAAGAAATAAACAACAAATATAATAAAATAGCTCAGGTACTAACATACCAAGATAAATTCATCACAGGACATAACTCAGCAATGAAGACAATTGTGAAAAATCTGAAAAAGGCAGAAAACATAGCTCTCGAAAGTGTAGATAAAATAAATGAAATGGAAGGTAACATAACACTTTTCCAACACTTCTCCATCATCACAGAACATATTGACACAATTCTACTACAATTAGACACGCTAGATTTCGTTACAGGGCATTTATGCATGGAATTTAAAAATCCAGGTGATGGCAAGATCACAATTGACTTACTTCCAGTTCATGAGCTACGTCAGATAATTAGTCAAGGCATACATAAACATAAATTGAAGCCTTTGTTCCGAAGTAGGGAATTCATGCAATATTATCCATATTTAGAAGCAACACTAACACCAACATCAGTAGTAGTTCATGTACCATTCATAACTGAAGACTTGTTCACAGTATACCAAATACACCCCTTCCCTTCTAAGAATAATAACACTTTGGTCATCATCAACATCAACACAGCCACCAAACTCCTCATGGTCTCCAAGAGACGGAACACTGTTCGCAAGTGAATCAACGATTGAACGAAGGTGTCGCACATCCTTACATGCTGTTCACCTTTGTCCTGCGCACATTTTTACGTTTCAGCCTACTGATACAGTCCCTTGTGAAATGGCTATCATCAGAAATGACAATATTCATTATCATTGTAACTTCACTTTTGCTCCAGATAAGCTTGTACACCATCAACGCATCGGACACTCACAGTTTATTTTTTTCACTCATAACACATCAATTTACATAGTCTGTCCAGATATACCACCATCTCATACTTCAGCATCAGGATTTTACATAGCACCAGACTACTGTGCGGTATTTACACCATCCATGTCTACTTTATCCACCATCAATCACTACGCCATCCTCAGTCATACACACAAACATTTCCACCCACTGCCTGATATGAACTTAAACATGAGCACAAGTATTAAGTTGACTTCACCTAAGTTTGAAACTATGCAGCTGATCAATGAAACAATGAAGCCCTGGGAAGATTTGAGTTTGAGTATGTTCAACCCATATTATGTGTATAGCCCAGCACCTACTGTCTTTATAATCTTCTGCATTGTATTTGCAGTACTGCTGTTCGCAATGCACAGAATGCATGCAAGAATTGCTAATTTGGAGTCGGTATTTAGTGGGGGTAGAGTTAACATCCAAGTTAACCCACCTGAATTGAAGTGTACATATTTTGTATATTTTAATTATTATATATATATATATATATATATATATATATATATATATATATATATATATATATATATATATATATATATATATATATATATATATATATATATATATATAATACAAAGAAGAATGACCCATGATATAGAAGTATGCTATACCAGTACCATTATCTTTAAATGAAATATTAATAACTCTTACCATAATCTTAACTTTAAACTACTTTTTTTCCTTGCATATATGCATTTTACTACAGTAACCAATTTTCAAACTGTATTACAGTACAATAGTTTAACTTTAGTGCATTTGTTCAATTATGTATACAACTTGTTTAAAATGTAATATTACTAGATCATTGCAATTTACCATGAATATTATACCTGTACAATATTATAATCAATATTATATATTAAGAGTTAAGAAGAAGACTATTATGTATTAATGGATTAGCATATGTCATTAATGATTGCTGTAGGAGGACCTCCAGAGGCATGACCGAGCAATGTCAGGACTCCATATTATAAATACAATTCATTATAGAAAACATGATAGATAGATAGATAGATAGATAGATAGACAGAGCACCAGGCAAGCCTGGGAACGGGATATGAGCTTGCAAGTCTAAGTGAAGGAATGTTGACAATACACCGGAAGCAGCAAGTCAGGGGATGAGATAGGTAGTGTGTCAGCGAGATAGGCACACGAACAATGCCTAGTGACCATACACACACATACACACATACTCACACACAGGCTTCTAGAACATTTCAACAACAGTGTAACACACGTGACACGACCCCTGCTACACCAGAATTTAGGAAGCAGAGCTCAGAAGGAGGTTAGCCATAGAACCGACAGGTAGTGGAGAGAGTGAACAAGAAGAGGGGTCCAACTAGATTTACTAAGTATATTGTCTCTGTATTATACGCTGCTCAACTTAAGACTTTCTCTGAAGATAATAAATCAAGATCAACTCCCTGTATTCATCTTTAACTCCTCCTGCTCTTCAATTATCAAAATAACAATAAAAACTCAAGACTCACCTATTACAAGAATTAAGAGTTACACCTATCTAAATTAAGGCTACAAAGCTTTTAACACTGCAGCCCAATTTTTGGCATAGAGATTCACATGACCTCCAGTTCGGACACAGTCTATATGAGGTTGGCCTTCGAGGTAATTTGAGGTCACCTGTAAAACATGCTTGAACGACTGGACGCAGCAGCCCTATTTTTGGCAAGGTGACTCAAATAGCCTCCAGTTACGACATAGGCTGTGTGAGGTTGGCCTCCGAGGTCATTTGGGGTCACCAGCCGGAGGTCATTTGAGGTCACCGGTAATAGTAAACAAGTGCATACAAATACTGAGCGTTAATCTGTGAACGATGAAATAGAAAGTTCCTGGACCTCTTATAATCCCTCTACGGTAGCATAAGAGGTACAGTCGTCAGCATAAATCGCTGCGTCTACTCGTGTGATGTGAGTCCTTTTGTCTGGCAACAGTGTAAGGGGACTAGTTGCTACTTACACTTTTACACACTTAAAAGACGTGTTTCTAAGAAGTGGTACTAGAGACTGCCTAGAGTGCAATATTCTGTATACCGAATTCAATTAGTATAAAAAAAGTGCAAGAGTTGACAGAAGAATGTTATGGAACGACGTATGAGTATAATACTCTGGTATTCCTCATTATAACCGTGGCTAAGCTCTCTTCCCCTCTATCCCCCTTACTCCTCCTGATGTTCCCCTCCCCTCCCTCTCCCTCCTCCCCCCCTCCACCTCACTTCCGTGCCTCTCCTCTTTCTCCTCTCCCACCCTCTCTACCTTCATTCACTTATCCACGGCACTAACCCGACTTATGTATCGCAATTCTCTCTTGACTCTTTACTAAATCCAGCCCGTCCTGTTCTCAGTTACTTGCAAATACTTTAATAAAACTAACTATATCCAAGGCTAATTACCATTATTCCTTCCTGTTCGAGCCCCATTCTCACCTTCTCTGTCTCCCAACTCCTTTTATTCCAGCTGTCATTCTTTTCTTCACCCCTTGATACAGAAACGTTTGAGGTCTTGTTCTTGTGATGTATTCCTTACTGAGAGTGTTCTTACCTAATTGTATCTTTACAGGAATGAGTCAAGCTCGTACTGTCCCGTGTCTTAAACCATATTTATCGTACATATCCTTAAAGTTGTGAATTGTTTTGGCACGCACTATTTCATTCGGTAGTGCATTCCATTGATCAATTGCTCTGTTTGGGAAACTGAATTTCCTTACGTCTTTATCACCTCTCTTCTTATGCAGTTTTTTGCAGTGTCCTCTTGCTGATGCTTCTCCATATGTTAAGTAATCATTTATGTCTATTTTCTCCTTTCCTGATATGCACTTATATAGCAGTATCATGTCACCTCTTTTCCTTCTCTCCTGTAGTGTTGGTAGATTCAGTTTATTTAGTCTTTCTTCGTAGCTTAGGTCCCTTAAGCTTGGTATCAATCTTGTAGCGGCCCTTTGAACTTTTTCAATCTTGTCTATATGCTTTTTGAGATGAGGACTCCAGACTACTGATGCATATTCCAGGGTTGGTCTAATGAATGATGTTATTATCCTTCTTAGCATGTCTTCATTTATGTATGTGAATGCTATTCTCATATTTGCAAGCAGTGTATACATGTTCCGTACCTTCTCGCTGATGTGGTCAGCCGGAGATAGTCTGTTATTGATAATCACACCTAAGTCTTTCTCTCTTTCTGATGTGTATAGGGTTTTATTTCCTAACTTATAATCCCAATCAGGTCTTTTTCCACTTTTACCAAACTTGATTACATGACACTTGTCCACATTGAATTCCATTTGCCATGTACTACTCCATTCATGAAGTTTATTTAATTCTTCTTGTAGCTCTTTACAAGAGTCTGTGTTAGTAATTCTCCTTTGTATTTTTGCATCATCTGCAAACATATTCAGATAGCTCTCATTTCCAGTGTTACTGTTTATATCATTTATATACACTAAAAACATGATTGGTGCCAGCACTGAACCCTGTGGTACTCCACTAGTCACTTCTTTCCATGATGAGTAGTTTCCTCTTAGTACTGTCCTCATTTCTCTTTTTATGAGAAAGTCTTGCATCCAACAAAACAGTTTGCCTCGAATTCCTCCTTGATGGTACAGTTTCCATAAAAGTCTTTGGTGTGGTACTGTGTCAAAAGCTTTCTTGAAATCTAAATAGATACTATCCACCCATCCTTCCCTCTCCTGTATTGTGTTTGTTACTCTGTCATAGTAGCTCAACAGATTAGTAACACATGATTTTCCTTTTCTGAAACCAAACTGTCTTTCTGTTATCATATTGTGTTCTTCTAGATGATTTACCCAAGCTTTTCTTATAAGTTTTTCTATTACCTTGCTTACAACATTGGTCAGTGATATTGGTCGATAGTTCCGTGGATTTTGTCTATTTCCTTTCTTGAATAAGGGGACAATATTTGCTTTTTTCTAAATATCAGGTAGTTTACCTTGACTCAAGGATTTCTTGAAAATTAAAAATAATGGATTACTTAACTCCTTTGCACATTCTCGTAGTACCCAACATGAACTTTCATCAGGACCACTTGCTTTTCCTCTGTATAATCTACTTAACTCCTCCTGTATTACTTTTTCTATTTGTATATCTGGTAGTATGTGTGGACATGTGTGTTCCAC
>NC_136980.1:19061473-19066473 GCF_032717465.1 Coenobita brevimanus
AATACGATGTGTGACGGGGCGTTTTCATGATGCAAGAACCATTTCTTGGTGCATCACTTCTCCAGACGTTTGCGCCTATAGAAACGGCAAGTGACTCTGAGGTTGTAATTGTTATGCCCTGGCAACCTAACATTCAAAAGTGCATTTGAGTTCGTGTATAAAATGAGACGCATGTGATTCGTGTATAATATGTTCGTGTATAATAATATTCGTGTATAATATATTCGTGTATAATAATATGATTCGAGTATAATATCATACGAAACTGGACGCACTTTTGAGTGATAGGTTGCCAGAGTACGATAATGACAACCTCAAAGTCGTGCGTCGCGACTATAATGCTTTTCCTTTAACTACATAGCACTGTAACCTAAAACTGCTGGTTCACAATCTGTCCTTGGGGAACAATGTCTTTATGGACAGCTCCCTCATCAACAGTGCCTCGATGTTGGACTTGACCTAATATGCTTTTTCAGGTTTTGGAGATGTTGGTGTCTTCTTCCAACTGAACTGCTGCTTTCTAGGTCATATCCGTAAACCAAGGTCTTGTCACCCATAATGATATTTGAAAGGCATTCTTGGTCTTTCAGTTCCGGCCACTCGTTAACACGCATTGTTTTTTGATCTTCCGTTAAAAGATGGTGAAAGAACTTTGTTGAGACTCGGTGCAGGATAAGATTTTGTGTCAAAATCCATTGGATTAACCCCTTAACTGCAAGGCGCCACTTTCGTGACGCTCGGGAGCAATGGATCATACCGCTGGGTGTCAGTCACCTATGTGATTCTGTGTTATATTGAATTCTCCCAGGCTTACAAGTGGTGGCTTGTATCATCCATCAGTACTGCCAATGTCCAACAACAGTCAGCACTCCTAATCTCTTTCTGTACTCCCATCCATTGTTGACAATTTAGCCATTTTTTCCTGTTCTTGACTCCGCTCCCTACCTCCCCCCCATTACCCTCACCTTTCGCCTGCCCGGCCGCACTGAGCTAAGCAAATCTTCCCCGGATTTTTCCACTGATTTCATCCATTGAAATAAGCCCTATGCCCTATTCTTATACAAAATAATATATACAAAAAAGAAATAAGGTAAGTGATAGTGCCATACACCTGGAATTGGCTAATTATCACCTGACAACACCTCTCGTGCACTCGTTCGCTAATTTCCCCCAGTAATTTTCCCCTGAAATATGTAGTATAATCTATTCTCGTAATAAAAATATATATATATAAGAAAGGAAGGGAGAAGCCTAAGTGATATTTACATTCAACCGGAACTACCTATTTTTGAATGTATTGTCGAGATTTCCTACCAATCATTTAATTGCATGCAAATTAGCAGCTGTCACCCTAATGACATTGTCAACCCTTGCCAGCCCATATACGCCGCGTCATTCAGTTCCTTGTCGTCCTCTGAGGTGAAACAATGTCGCACTCGTGCCCTGCCATTTCCACCGCTTCTGCGCCCGTTGTAAAGGGCCCTGTGGCCTCTATCCCTAGAGAAACTCATGTGGTTAGCAGTAAAAAACTAAATGACTCAGCAGTGGAACATGAACTGGCAGAATTATCAGTGACAATGATGGATAGTGACTTTGATCCTTCGGGTGAATCGTGTGATGAGCCTGGGGAGGAAATCGTGACAGAAACTCCTAGTACGAGTGTTTCAGTGTCCCAAGTTATCCCTAGCTCCAAGGGAAAGGAGCCCTTAGTGCAGCAAGGGAAGGAATTTGGGAAGGGAGTGAAAAGGCAGCGGGTTAGCCCCGGAACAATGGCCCCGTGTGACCCAGCCCATCATGAGTCCCGAGGTGAATCACCTCCCCACTCCCCTAGCCCCACTTCACTAATTTCTTCATCTGCAGCGGAATTTTCTCCTGAGCCTTCGTCGTCAGAGTCTCCACCAGCACCTACAGTGAAGGCAGGCCGTAGGGGAAGAGGTAAGTCCTTGACACGTAAAAGTAGAGTAGCAAGTAGATTAAGGGCTGCTAGTGCCACATGGTAACCTAGGGTCAGTGACAGTGACCTTGAAACAGCCCAGTCTGCCTCACAGCCACCCTACACAGCCATGACAGGGAATCCTGGACGCCTTCGTGTGGACGGAAGGTTCCGATTTCATCCCTGAACATCTTCATTTTGACAAGAGTTCCTCAGGGACACAGCCTGTCTGCACTCTTGACGAGGATGCGAGTATATGGACTTCCTTTTGGCCTACCTCGATGATGAAGTCATGCAGCACATACGAATCACAAATTGCTACAAGTGGTGCAGGTGTAGCGAAGATACAACAGTGGACCGTGCTGGGAGTGCAGGAGCTGTATATGTTCTTGGCCTTCATGCTTCTCATGCCACACTCAAAGAAGCATGAGTTGGAATAATGCAGGTCCATGGACCCCTTACTACCCTCACCCACCTTCAATAAGTACATGGCCAGAGATCACTTCTGGATCATCATGGGAAACCTGCATTTTGCCAACAATGATGTACCTTCCCAAACCGACCCACTCTGAAAGATCCGGGAGATTCCAAGCAGAATGAAGGATAAGTTTATGTCATTCTTCCACTCCTTTCAGAAGGTTGTCATGGACGAATCCTTGGTTTTGTTCATAGGACGTCTTAGGTTTGTACAGTACATTCCAAGCAAACGCCATCACTTTGGAATCAAGTTCTTTGCACTGTGCGACTGTAAGACGGGGTACATCCTTGACTTCCTCATCTATTCAGCCAGCACTGTCGATCTGGACAAAACACACCCCCTTGGCTTCTTAGGCTGTGTAGTGAAAGTGCTCCTTGAAAGGTATTTTGGTGAAAATCATGTGCTGTATACTGACAACTATTATACAGCACAGAAACTTGCTAATTACCTTTCAGAGCATGGCATCGGCTCCTACAGCACTGTGAAGAGCAATCGTGCCCACTTCCTCAAATTCCCAGAGGCAGGAAACTCGCAGCGAGGAGACGTGCACCTATGCAAGTCTGAGAAGATGCTGGCAATACAGTGGCATGACAAGAAGGTCGTGCACATGATCACCACTGTACACAAGGGGGAACTAAAAGACAGTAGGAAGGTTGGCCGTAGGACAGGCGAACCTGTGAGGAAACCTGATGTTGTCATAGACTATAATATCAACATGTGGCTGGTGGACAAGTCCGACATGATGATTGGAGAGATCGACTGCCTCAGGAAGAATACTAGGTGGTACAGGAAAGTTTTTCTGCATCTCATTGACATGACGATACTGAATGCCTTCATCCTGTACAAGATGAAGGTAAAGCCATCCAAGTCCTTCTCCCTAAGGTTGTTCGCCAGGACTTGTGTTCAGCAGCTGCTTGAGAGATATGGTAGGGTGACAGCAGCAGCTCCAAGGCGCCATCCTGTAAGACCTCCCAGCAGACTTGAGCAGAGGGCATACATGGATCAGCACAGACTGGTGCAAATGCCTGCCACAACCAAGAGGAAGGCTGTGATCCGCAGGTGCCAGGTGTGTGCACATACCACCCGACACACACCTGAGCAAAAATGCACCTCTTGGCAGTGCTCTGAGTGCCAGGTTCCCCTCTGCATTACCTGCTTTTTTGATTACCACAGCCTGAAGCAGTTCTAAAAGTGCAAGTTGAAAATGTAAATAATGTGTAATGTGTAAATAATGTGTAAGTAATGTGTAAATAATGTGTAAATAGCAAGTGAAAGCAATGGATGTAAATATGATGGAACAGTGTAATATATTTTTTTAAGTTACTGCAAGTGACAGTGCATAACATAGTGTAAGTAAAGTAGAAGTGTGAATATTGAAAATACAATAGAATATGTAAATAGAAATGTAAATAAGTAGTAATATAAGAATATGAGTACAAATACTTGAAGTTATGAGAGTAAAGTGAAACCTTGGCTCTCTACGTATTTTACTGGAAGAGAAAATGAATGCCTACAGTGACAATAAACTACTGTTACTGAAGGAAACTTATGGAAAAAGACTGCAGATATACATAAATGTTATATAGTAATAGGAATATAAAGTGTGAGTGTTTTTATGAATAATTAATGACAGAATACCCGTGGGGAATGAACGCAAGTGGGAAGCTCGTATTCATTCGTAATTTTCATTGCTTCCAGTGTTTTTTTTTTTTTTTTGGTGTATGGATTCCAAACTATTTGAAAATCATAAAATAGTGTTTCTAGTGATAATATCAGGCTGTGGTAATCATATTACGGGGTGTCGGGAAGTGTAAAGTGGAGACTTCGTTACCCAACTTCAGAAATCTCCACAAGTCCTACGGTACTCGACGAAGGTTCAACAAACATCCCAGGAGAAAGCTGAAGGTATGTGCCATACGCATGTTAAATTATAATAATCTAGGTCTAGTAACTGATTTTTGGCAAATATTTTTACAAAGTCTGTCAGAGCGCGAATTTCCTAGCGGGACACACAAGGAGTGCCAAATAAACCCCGCAGTTTAGGGGTTAAACTCCAAGAAATGCCTGTGGCCTTCACTAATTTGCCAATAGTGCAACAACTATCTTCCAAGATTGCCTGTCGAATTTTCTGGATATTTTCATCTGTTTGAGATGCCTGGATATTTAAGAGTCTGGCCTGACATGTTGCCTTTCCCAGAACGGAAATACCATTCATGGAAACTCAATTTGCATTGCTTGCTCCCTGAAAGGTTACTCAAACATTGTCAGTTGCAGCTGTGGTTTTCAGTATGAAAAAAAAAAAAAACTATTTTGTTTATCTCAATCTGTCTTAGAGCTTTGATAACAAAAACAGCAAAAGTCAGTTGCACAAACAAAGGAAAAAAAAAAAAGCCAGAAATACGGACTCCACCCTAACAGTGCGATATCACGTGGCAGAATGATTCACCAGACTGCATGCAAGTGGTGCCTACCAGTGCAACGGAGAACTACATCTTTACCAGCCACGATAGTGAAGCTGGTATTGTTTTCTGTTTGTGTCTGTCAGTGTGTCTGTTGGCACGATAACTTCGCAACCGCTCAAGATATCAT